>NC_056741.1:159061766-159078530 GCF_019279795.1 Protopterus annectens
AAGGCCATTTGGTCGATTTCTTTGAAACAGTCACCAAGGCCATTGACGAGGGGAAGGTGGTCCACACAGCCTGCCTGGACCTCGCAAAAGCCTTCGATACAATACCCCACTCAGGCATTATAGATAAGCTCACCAGCTTAAATATAAACCCCTATGTCACTAGATGGGTTGCAAACTGGCTCAAGGACAGAACCCACATGGTTAGAATTGCTAGAGCCATGTCAGACTCCAAACCAGTTACAAGTGGCATCCCACAGAGCTCAGTCCTGGGACCTCTCTTGTTCGGTATATATTTCTCAGAGGTACAGGCCAACACGGAAGGACTGTGGCTGACCAAGTTCACAGATGACTGCAAACTGGGCGCCATAATTGACTCTCCAGCCGACACAAGCATCCTCCAAAAGGGCCTCATAGAAACAGGCAACTGGTGCCAGAGCCATGGCCTCAAGCTAAACGCCAAAAAGTGTATAGTCATCCCCTTTGGCAAAAACAAAGTGCCCACAAATTACCACATAAGTGGTTATCCATTAAGTACGGAAGAAGTAATTGGGGACCTGGGGACCCAAGTTGATAGCAGTCTCTCATTTGACAACCACGTGGCCAAAGTGGTTAGAAAAACATTTTATATAGCTGTGACGGATCCACACAGTCTACCAGTTTTTTGCTATGCCTCGAGCCACATATCACTGTGTATGTTGAATTATTTCTAGATTGAATATTGCTAGTTCTTGATATGCCACTGCATCACTATATGCTGCTAATATTGTAACAATACAGTATGCTTAAGAGCAGGCCTTGCTCACTGATTACTGGTATTACTAAACTTTTGTTAACCTATAAGTTGTTTATCAGCTTAAAAGATGTTTACCAGAATGTGGGGATTTCAAAGAGGAACTATATCACAAGGTTGTGAGCTAACTGTTCTTTGAAAAAGGGAAGTAGGGCACAAGACCAGACATTACGAGACTTGTTTACAATTTAGGAAATTACCTGTAATTTTCTAAAATATTCCATCAACTCATGATGAGCCTGTAATGTCAGATCTTTCTACAATATTCTATCAACTCAAAAAGACTATAAAAGCTCAAAGGCTAAGATGAAAATCATCATCAGCATCCGGATTTGATCACAGCACCAGCCTGAACTGAGCTTAGAGACATTTTGCCAGTGTCGGCCTTGCCTTGACTGAACAGATAGCTGCACTGGATAGGATTTGAAGTTTCCCTATCAGTGGCAAAGACGATTTTGTTTATGCATGTGCTTGTAAGTACATGATCTATTAGTCTTTCTGTTTATTTAGTATTAGCTTTACTGTTTATTTAGAAAAGTTTTGCTTAATAAATTGTTAAGTTTGAGCCTTGGTGTCTTGTGTCATTTCTACTCCTGTATTAACCTCAGATTTTAAAGTAACGGACTAGTACACTTGGCGTAGTCGGCAGGATCTGGGGTTTACAGTGGAAATGTCACAACAACCAATGTTTTTTCCTTTAAAACACCTAGGCATAGGTAAAAAGGATGCCGCATTAGGCACCCCAAATAAGTTGGGCGTTGATGCTACTTTGACAGCATTATTTGGGAAGTGGGATCCTCTTGCTAAGGTATTGAGTCAAGTTTCACCTCCTCCTTCCCCAAAACCCTTGCAGCGAAGACCTAAGACAGACCCTGATAGTCTAGCTAGAGCTTTAGAGGAGCTAGAATTGGATGCTAAGGGGAAAAAGGTGAAGGAAGGGGTGGGAGCAGCCGGATGGCTGTTCTTTGAAGCAATTCAGGAATTAGACAGAGATGTAGATTCACTAAAAGAAAAAGTTTTAGAATTAGAAGAGCAATGTAAAGAACACACACACACACATAGACTGGATAGAGATGCCTTGGAGAAGGCAAACATGGCACTTGTTAAAGTAGGGGAGGAAGCTGAACACTGGAAGTCTAATTCAGTGACTTTAGCTACTCTGATAATTCAACAGCGTAGACAACGAAACGGGAGAAAACTACGCTATCCGCCCTCAAGGCTTCGGGTTCGTGCTTTGCTGTGTAAGGCAGAGTTTGATCCTGAGGAGTGGGAAGGTGATCTCCCCTCGACGGATGAGGGTGATAGTGATTTTGAAATAGTAAATTCTCCGTCAGTGGAGGCGCGCCCAGTTATTAAAAAAAGGGACAGTGGACTGGAGGGGGCAGCGCCACAAGAATGGGTTGAGGTGCGGAGTTATACTCAAGCTGAATTATTGAATATAATCCAAATCTATAATCAAAGGCCAGGGGAACCTGTTTTAGCATGGTTTCTGCGGGTTTGGGGCACAGGGGGAGAAGCGGTGTCTCTAAATGCTGAAGAGATGCACCAATGTGCATGTCTGGTGTTTCACCCGCGTTTAAAGCAAATAGTAAACAATGTAGATCATGGTGATTCCCAGGTGAATACACTGGTGGTGTGGTTAGCCTCGGCTTTCCGCGCTACTTGGCCCGATGCTACAGCAGTGGCTGACGAACATAAGCCTTGGAAAACAATAGCAGAGGCAATACAGCAGTTAAGAGAAATGGCTATGTTGGCTACCGTTTACTCAATGGAATTGAGGGATGAGGTATTAGTGCTTCCGAGAGGACCAGATGCACAAATTATGACTAGCAATATGAGGAGCAAATTAATCAAAAACGCAGCACAGTGGTGGAAAGGGCAGCTGATGGCTGCCCTGGCAGGCTGTGTAGGTCAGCAGATATGGGACGTAATAGCCACTCTAAATCAAATGGCAGAATTAGTGGAAGAAAAAGAACAGAGAAGAGCTAGAAAGGCAAATGCGGAGAGATCAAAAGATAAATCTGGAGAGAAAGTTACAAGAAAGCAAATGTTTCTAGATCTGTTAAGGTGGGGGATTGAAGCTGCGGAGATAGATGGGATAGCTACTGAAGAATTATATAAAAAGTGGAAGCAAAAAGAAAAAGGTTCAAGTTCTGAAAGTAAAAAGCAAACCCCTACAAAAAGTCAAACCAGGAGTACCACTGAAGGGAAGGTAGGATGGAATCAATTATATCCTGACATCCCTACTGATGAGGAGTTAGCACAGTGGCAAAAGGGGGAATTTAATGACGAGAGAGACTGGGGAGGAAAGGAATGGAGAACCCCGGTCGAAAAAATAGAGACAGATTGACTAGTAGGCGGGTCCCCAGTAGCTAGGGGTACAGTAAGAGCAATTACACCTGGGGACCGACGCCCTTACGTACCCCTTACCATTTTTTGGAGGGGAGGGCCACAACATGTGATGGCTCTGGTAGACACAGGATCAGAAGTAACCATTTTTGCAGGCAGCCCCCGTAGATTTCGTGGACAGTATGTAGAAATTGATGGTTATGGAGGGGCAAAGACACTAGGTACAAAACCAAGATTAAGATAGCTTTTGGGGATGGTATTTCTATTTACATTGAAGCAGTGATAGCTCCAGTACCTGGACACATTTTAGGAATAGATGTGTTAAAGGGTAGAACTTTGGAAACCACTGTAGGGCCATTTAGGTTTGTAGTGCGGCATTGTTCAGTCAGCGCAGTTAAGGCTGTAGTTCGAGCCAATGCTAAGTGGGAACCGCTTTGTATTCCCACGCCTAAAACAATAGTGAACATCAAACAATATCGTATCCCAGGTGGGCACGCTGAGATTACTGAGACGATCCAAGAACTGCTTCGGGTTGTCATACTTGAGCCAACAGTGAGTCCATTCAACAGTCCGGTGTGGCCAGTAAGGAAACCTGATGGATCATGGCGAATGACTGTAGATTATCGTGGTCTGAACAAGGTGGCCCCATCCTTAGCGGCAGCTGTTCCAGATATTGTTACGATCGTGGAAAGATTGTCTTCCTCTGCTGGACCATATCATTTAGTTTTGGACTTAGCAAATGCCTTCTTCTCCATTCCGATAGCAGAAGAAAGCAGAGCCCAATTCGCTTTTACCTGGGAGGGGAGGCAGTATACCTTCCAAGTGTTACCTCAAGGATATCTGCACAGCCCTACCCTGTGCCATGGACTAATGGCTAGAGACCTAGCCAAGTTACAGCTGAACAAAGTGACTATTTTTCATTACATTGATGACATAATGATTACTGGAGAAAAATCTGATATAAATATCGCACTAAAAACTGTAGTTCAGCACCTTCAGAACAGAGGGTGGGCTATAAATGAGAATAAAACACAACAAGGGACATCAGTAAAATTCCTTGGTATGATTTGGAACGGAGCGAAAAGGGAAATTCCTGCAGCAGCGCTGGAGAGTATCCAAAAAATTGCAGTCCCGAAAACAAAACAGCAGGCACAGGCCTTTTTGGGAGCAATGGGCTTTTGGAGAGCATTTGTACCTCACCTTGGACTGATTTTGCGACCCATTCACTATGTAACTAGGAAAAAATGTGACTTTCAGTGGGGTCCCAAGCAACAAATGGCTTTTGAAGAAGCAAAAAAGGCTCTACAGCAGAGCGTGGGGCTGGGCCCAGTTGATCCACAACAACCTTTTGTCCTTGAAGTAACAGTTGCCAATAATGTTATGTCTTGGGGGCTGTGGCAGAAGGATGACACTGGGAAAAAGAGACCCTTGGGATTTTGGTCTAAATCCCTGACTGGAGCGCAGGTGAGATATAGCCCCCTTGAGCAGCATGTACTAGTGGTGTACACAACATTGATTCATGTGGAAGAAATAACTAAACAACAAACAATGACAGTTAAGATAGACTACCCAATCCAGGGGTGGTTACGAGACAATACTTTGATGAAAACCCTGATAGCACAATCTTCGACCGTACAAAAGTGGAAGTGGTATTTACAGGAAAGGGCCAACATCGTGCCTAGAGTGTCTCAGGTACAACAACAGTTGGCTGGACTGGTAATTCTGGATGATGCTGATGCGATAGAACAACAGCGACATGAGCTTCCACAGTCTCCAATAACTGAAGCATTACCATTTGATAATTTAGATGCAGAAAAACAGAAATTTGCGTGGTTTACTGATGGTTCTGCCAAAATTGGATCAAATGGTAGGACCTGGACTGCAGTGGCATATTGCCCACGAACAGAAACTGTGTTATTTGATAAAGGTACTGCCGGTTCAAATAATCAGGCAGAATTACGAGCTGTTGCCCTGGTCATCGATAGTTTATCACCTGAGGATAAAGCATACATCTATACCGACAGCTGGGCAGTCTTTAAGGGATTGACAACCTGGTTACCTGCCTGGCAGCAACAGGATTGGAAGATCCATGGCAGACCTCTATGGGGAGGTTCAGAAGACTGGCAACGGATTTGGGAAAAAGCTCAACAATGCAAAATCAGTGTTGGACATGTAGATGCCTATGCATCACTTGTAACAAATGAAAGGAGGCATAACCAGCAGGTAGATAAGATGGCCGCGGTACGTGTTACTGAAGAGAAAGCCAAAAGTGCTAGTATGGCAAGATGGGCCCATGATCGGAGTGGGCATTTGGGAAGAGATGCAACAATAGAATGGGCCCGGAGGCATGGTATGCAGTTGAATAAGGAAATAACTACGGATGTTATAAAGCAGTGTGAAATTTGTCAGAGAAATAAACAAAAGCAACTGCAAGCAGAAGCATGCGGACACATTCACAGAGGCAGCCGCCCAGCACAAATCTGGCAAATAGACTTTATTGGTCCTTTACCACTGGATCAAAATCAGCAATACTGCCTGACGATGGTGGACACTTATTCAGGATTACTAATGGTGTCCCCATGCAAAAAGGCAAACCAGCAAGCAGTGTTAAAAGGATTGAATAAATTATGTGTGACATATGGGATTCCCACTGAAATCCAAAGTGACCAGGGCAGCCACTTTACCGGAGCAGAGGTTCAAGAGTGGGCAAAGGAAAATGGAGTTCGATGGGTGCTGCATATCCCATATCATCCCCAAGCTGCTGGTGTAATTGAAAGGTATAATGGGCTCCTTAAAGAACAAATTCAAAAGAACACGAATGATGGAATGTTACGAGGCTGGGCAAAGGTATTAGAATTAGCTGTAAGTCAGCTGAATAACAGACCCCGGAAGCATCAAGGAACTCCCCTGCAAATGCATATAAATGACTTTGAGTCCAACTGCTGTATTTTGAAAATAGAAAAGCTGAATCCGAATGCCATATACTCTCTTTTGACAAATACTGATCAAACTCGGTTCTGGCTATGTGCATTGACTGAGCAAAGAGTGCCAGCACAAAATATGGCATTAGTTGAGACAGGTTGAAAACTCTTTCTCCCAAAAAATTGGCACTGGGGGCAAAAAGGGCTATTAGGAGAAAGTTGGGAGGTTTTTACATTATGGGAGCCAGAACGAGAAGTGATAGTAAAAGCTATCAATTTAGATAACAAGACACAAATGATTTAGAAAGGACAACCTTTAGTAGAGATTTGTATGCATCAAGATGCTGTCATTTTACTACAAGACTGTGATACTAAACCAAGCAAATGGCTGGGAACGAAAGTTATAGTGACCATACCCAATCAGCCAAATGAACATGGGACAGTAATTTGTGATGGACCTGGTGATACTGTTTTAGTATTACTTGATTCTGCTAAACAACCATTGTACTTTCCTCTCCATAAATTATTGCCACTGTTTGGGAAGGAGCCAACCTTTTCCGACGACAACACTTAGATGGGCCATATAGCTGTCTTGATCCTGTCCCTCTATTCGAAGGGGAAGATGTTGCAAATTTAACAGCTGACTTTGACTTTTATTGGAAATTGGGAGACCATTTATATGCGGTGACACCCAAGCCTGCCTTAACTTGGAACATCACTCAGACGGAAAACATTACAACTGTATGTAGACTGAATTGTGATAGACATCCCGAAAAATGTGTTTCCAACCCTTTTGGAGGTCTGTACCAAAGGCTGAACGAGTCAGGATTTCCTTTAGTCAAGTCTCCATTAGATTCCTCCTGCATAGCTGAATTTCAAAGGGAAAATGACACCGCGGAAACCCTATCCCCGAATTTGGAGATATATGCCATGAACAATAGTTCAACTGTATTTAATGGTTTGGGACATGTGGTAAAGTATACCAGAGGATGTAAAACTGTAAGTAGTGCTAGAGTCATACAACGTATTAAAATGATAGTTAACATGTCAGCAGTTGATATTACCACCAGATATCCACATTGTAAAATTGTACAATTATGACCAGTTGATTCTTTGCATATCAAGTACAAACATTACAAATATAGAAGAAATAAACGTGATGTTACAGGTATTCTTGGTACTGCACTAACTGCAGTCGGAACAGGGACTGGATTCCTAAACAGTGTAGATATAGATACCCTACGTAGCAAATTGAGCCGTTTGGGCACTGACCTAAATATGGCCTTTAAGCTACTAGCAGACCATGATCCCGAGCTGGGACAAAGAACTGTAGACGGTATTTTAACTCAAACTGTTTTATGGAGGTAAATTGAACATACAAATACATATACAAAACAGATTTTAAATAACCTCACAGCAGAAGTAAATCAGACTTTTTGTATCTTATCTCAGTTGGCTGCCAACCAGCAATATTTGCAATTCACTCAAACTTGGGGGGCTAAAAAGGCAGCCCATTGGCAAAAGGAACTGCAACTGTATCATTGGTTAAAGCCAATAGATTTTGCATGTAAAAATAAGTCTTGTATACTGATTTTTGACTCTCTTGCTAGTAAGAAAGGAACAAAGCAGGTCTGTCCATTTGTTGCATTGCCCTTGCAATTTGGAGATAATTGGTGGGTACCTCAAATTGAATCTACTTTGATTGATTATAATGATGTACCCATTGATGTGGCAGGTTGTGAAACCTGGCCCCAGGGGTGGGTATGCATGATGGTGAAGAGGAAGCCTCACCCATGCTTACATAATGGAACTGGGGAATGCACCTGGCACAGGTATGTAGTAAATGGTACAGACATCTACCAGCTAAATGATACCACTGTTTGTGTGATATCCTCCTGTAAATTAGCCTGGAGTGATGGGATGATCACAACTGGTGGAGCATACTGTAAAAGTAATATCCATGCAATTATTGATTTTTGTACTGGAGAATTGATTAGACTGACTAGATAAATGGACGTCACATTTAATGCTAGCATAGAACCATTACACACTTTTAAGTGGCCGTCTCTAGTCCACCCGGACTTTCAACAGATTAAGCAGGAAGGACAAACAGTGTTGCAACTTCTAAATAAAACACTAAATGATGCGCATCAAACAGTGATTAAAATGATTAAAGATAAAGGTAGCATTGTAAAAATTACAAATGAAATACAGGATATAACTGTTTCGCATTGGTATGATGTTTTTATGTGGTCATCTAAGGCTTCAGTGTGGTTTAATTTGTTATTACATCCTTTACTTTTGACCACAGTAATTTCTGTGTTATTTTGCATAATATCATGCTGCATTTACTGTAAAGTGATGAGAAGGTACAAATTAATGTTGTCAGTTTTAACCATTATAAGGGATACACAGCGTACGTTGCTCGATGCAAGGGGTGGCCTGTGATGGATCCACACAGTCTACCAGTTTTTTGCTATGCCTCGAGCCACATATCACTGTGTATGTTGAATTATTGCTAGATTGAATATGGCTAGTTCTTGATATGCCACTGCATCACTATATGCTGCTAATATTGTAACAATACAGTATGCTTAAGAGCAGGCCTTGCTCACTGATTACTGGTATTACTAAACTTTTGTTAACCTATAAGTTGTTTATCAGCTTAAAAGATGTTTACCAGAATGTGGGGATTTCAAAGAGGAACTATATCACAAGGTTGTGAGCTAACTGTTCTTTGAAAAAGGGAAGTTGGGCACAAGACCAGACATTACGAGACTTGTTTACAATTTAGGAAATGATCTGTAATTTTCTAAAATATTCCATCAACTCATGATGAGCCTGTAATGTCAGATCTTTCTACAATATTCTATCAACTCAAAAAGACTATAAAAGCTCAAAGGCTAAGATGAAAATCATCATTAGCATCCGGATTTGATCACAGCACCAGCCTGAACTGAGCTTAGAGACATTTCGCCAGTGTCGGCCTTGCCTTGACTGAACAGATAGCTGCACTGGATAGGATTTGAAGTTTCCCTATCAGTGGCAAAGATGATTTTGTTTATGCATATGCTTGTAAGTACACGATCTATTAGTCTTTCTGTTTATTTAGTATTAGCTTTACTGTTTATTTAGAAAAGTTTTGCTTAATAAATTGTCAAGTTTGAGCCTTGGTGTCTTGTGTCATTTCTACTCCTGTATTAACCTCAGATTTTAAAGTAACGGACTAGTACAATAGCCCACATAATCATGAAGGGATTCACATCTAGATCAGGGGAGGTCATCGTGCCTCTTTACCCATCCCTCATCAGGCCCATTATTGAGTACAATGCCCCTTTTGGGATGTACCTTACCAGACACCTGCAGCAACTGGAAAGACCCCAAAAGTACCTCACCAAGAGGATCAAAGGGCTCAAACAGATGCCATATGCTGCCCAGTTAAAGAAACTCCAGCTCTACTCAGTGGCATACCGCTTGCTCAGAGGCGATCTGTGCCTTACGTATAAAGCCATGTCCAAACCAGAATTAATGGACATGCTGCACCTCAGAAAATCCAAATCCCATTGAGCTACGCGCTCAAGAGACTTGAACCTCACCACTGAAATAAATAGGACATGCTAGAGGGACAGATTCATAACCCAGAGGCTCCCTTCACTCTGGAATAAAATCCCAGTCCAGGTTAGGCAGAGTCCCTCATTGACTCTCTTCAAGAGGAATCTTGATGAGTGGATGGGGGATCGTAGGTTTACCCCGTGTATCACTTTTGTGTCACTGTTAGACAGAGGCACAGTATTCTAACCTCGAAAAAGGGCATAGCAAAATTAATTTAAAATGGGTGGCGAAAGCCAAACACACTCTGGCTAGGCTTATAAATGCCCTAGGGCAGATAGCCTAGTATGAACCTATGAACCTATGGTTTATGAATAATGCACTTTCACTACTGTAGATTACATCATATTGAAACTTTAACACATAATAGTTATATGAATATAATATTGTGCTTAATGTGATGCATTATGAGTGGATAATAACTAGTTTTTTATGGAATGCAGGGGTTTTGTCCGTTTATCTAATGTGCTGGTCTCTGATGTAAAGGAGACTGGTAGATTAAATATGGGCATTAAAGTTTAGTTATAATACCTCTATATGATGCACTATATGCTGATGATTTAGCATTGGTTTAGCTAAATTATTATAAAAAATTCTTCACTCTGAATGATGTGTTATATGCACAAATAGGTCACTACCTCTTTAAGAGGCCGACAATTCTCTACCCATATTTGAGTTTTACGAGCGATGACGCTCTGGGGTTTCATAGAGGTGGATGTTTAAAACTATACAAATAGTCCATCAAAGCCTGGCAACACATTAAAATGTCTCTGCTACGAGGAGCAAATATCTTGTAGCATGGGACAAATATATATTTTGCAATAGAAACAGTTTTTGATTTGCAAGTAGAAGGAAGTGCTCGGGGGCATATGTTAATGCACTGAGATGGATACGTGATGTTTTAAGAAGCATTAGATTGAGAAGGTTGATTGCGCTGATTCAGAACAGCTGTGGAAAGTGTTTTAGAATGTGAGTATAAAATGTTTATGTGCTTTTTGTCAGCATTCTGTATGGTCTGAAGAAGCCGCTTGTATGTGGTGAAAGCGCTAACCAGAATAAATGCGTACTTTTTGTTTAATTTTTTGAGTCACATTTTATGTGGAGAGAAGCTGTGTTTTGTATCACTATATTAATGTGCAAATGTTCATAACACTTTTAACTATAAGAGCTAGACTAAAAATGTAAATGCCGAAAGTTGTTCAGCAGACACTGACCTTTCCTACAGTGTAAATGTTGATAGTGCATATCAAAGTCATTATTAAATATTTGGCAAGGAATGTTGATAATTGTGCATATTCTTTACCTGTTTGGAAAAGCAAAGCACAATATCTTGGTCAATGTACCATGTAGACCCATACAATTTGTATCTAATTTGTTTGTATGAATGTCAGCTTTAAAATGATACCTTAACCATTACTGTGTGATGCTCCTTTATGGAGATATTCACAGACATATGATTAATATATTTCTCATAACTGATAAATAAACAAAGCATAACATCTCATCACCTGTAACAGACAGAGGGTACATATCAGTGTAGAAGCTGTGCGTCTCAATATCAGCTTCAAAATGATGCATCATTTGTCTCATCACCATGCTCCCTTGCAAAGATATGGGCATAATAATAAGTATTGGAAATGTATAATTTTCATAATCCTACAAGACTAAACAAACTGAGATATCTGTACATGTGTACACTGTACAGACACAGTTCTTTTACCATGTTGTAAGGAGTAACACTGTCTTCAAAATGATGTATTACTTGGCACAATAACATGCTTCCTTGCAAAGATATTTATCAAAATATGAAAAAAATCATAATTTCCATAACCTAAGTCTGAAACAAATTTTAATATCTGTACATGTGCACAACATACGTGCACAGTTATTTTATCATGTTGTAGGGACTATCACTCTGTTCAAAATGAGGTATCACTTGGCACAATTCTGTACTCCCTAGCAAAGTTATTTACCAAAATATTAAAATAAATCACAATTTCCATAACCAAAGTCCTAAACAGAATGAGATATCTGTATATTTGTCTAGCATACAGTTCTTTTTCCATCCTGTAACTAGTAATACTGCCTTCAAAATGAGGTATTACTTACCTTGATGGCATGTTCCCTGATGAAGATGTTCATTGTGTTACACTGCTGCAGTCATTACACTTGGGTTATCCTGCCGTCATGCGGTCCCGCAGTCGGCCCGAATTCCAAAGGCTTGGTCCGGCGTCGGTTGCTGTCTCTTCTCCCCTGACATCAGTGCTCCAGGGGGTATATAAGATGCATCCGATGCCATTTTATTCAGTCTTTCTTGCTGTGCGGTGCCCGAAGCAGAAGCAGTTCGCAAGTGCCAGTCGGCCAACTCCTGAGATTTTCGAAGTCGAATTTCAGATCGGAAGTCCTCAATAAAGCTAAGTACCCCGTTGGGGAAACTTTTTTCTTGCCTCAGACCGATGTCGGAAAAAGTTAATAATTGTATTTCTTGTGGGAAGCAAATACCTCATAAGGACTTCCACTCTTACTGTATTCCATTTCTAGACCCTGATCACGTCACTAGTTGTCGGTTTTGTGCTAGATTTAACAAACGCACTATAAAAAGACGTTTTGATTTTGCTTTGCACTACTTTGGCCGAAGGTTCAATTATACGATGCCGTCGGATCAGCCGACGACCTCAATACCGAAAAAACGCAAAGACAAGGATAAAGGCAGGCATCCGAGGTCCAAAATCGACAATGAAACCTCTTCTAGGCCAGTCTCCGGTTCGCCGGTTCTCAGTGAGGCGCTTTCGCAGCCCCTGACACCCGCTACCTCAGAGCCACAGGCCGCTTCCGACTCCCATGTGGAGACATCTAGGCCTCTGGAAACTCAAGGTATTGGGCCTACGGAAACTAATCCCTCAGATGGGTCTGGAGCCGCTGAGCAGGCTTCGGCTTCAGAGGGTGTTTTCAGACCTTCACAACTCACCATTAAAACAACAGCCAAGACAAAGGTACCATTAAAGACAAAGAAACAAGTATAGCATTCTCCTGGACAGTCCTCTATGCCTAAGAAACAGATGCTTAAAATGGCCAAAGACCTCATTACTTTAATCAGGGGTTCCCATCCCCCTCCTGAGAAAAGGCCTAGGCATGATACAGACTATGACTCCTCTGATCAGGTTTCCATTTCCTCTGATTCCTCTTCAGACCAGGGATACTCTCTACCCCCCTATGAGGACTCTGATGCTGAGGAATCTATCCCTTCAGCCTCTCCTCCTGAGGATTATACGTTTGGGGAAACTTTACATACCATGAGGGAGCATTTCCTTTGGGAAAGCCAGGATTACTCAGAATCCAAGAAAAGGCTCAGGGATTTCCTCTTATTGCCTCAACACAGGCCCCTGGCTATTCCGCCTGTGCTAGATATTGTGGATGATGTGTTCTCTGAATCCATTTTATCTCCTGACTCTTTGTCCCCTGCTCCAGCCAAGCCAGATAGATATTATAGAGTCCCCGACTCTCACAAGTTTCTTTACAAAAACCCTTCTGCTGATCCAGAAACTATTTCCTAGGGTCCAAAAGGGGTTAAGGCTTCCATTGCAAAAAATCCAGTAACCTCTGACAGAGATTCCAGAGCTTTGGATAGATGGGGGAAGAAAGTATACACTTCTGCAACTTTAGCAGTAAGAGCTTTAAATTGCCAGTTTCACATGATTGAGTACCAACAATATTTAATGGCTCAGTTAAAACAGAAAATGCTTGCAAGCACATAAGCTCCTGATTGTAAAGAAATGCAGGATTTACTGCATGCAGTTGAACAGGGGAAAACATACTCTGCAATGTGGTTTTGATTCCTTAGAGGCCTCTTGTAGAGCCGCAGTTACAGGTTCTGTAATTCGTAGGCATGCTTGGTTAAAAGAACAAAGTTTACCTGATCATGTTAAGGCAAAATTATTGGATGCTCCTTTACAGCATGATACTTTGTTTGGTGTTAAGGCAGAAGAGGTGTTAAAGAAAATGGAGGATAAAGCTAAATCTCTGCAAACAGTCAAGGATTTCTTACAGGTACAGCCACCTCGGTTTAGCAGAAATTGGCCAACAAAGAATTGGTCCTTTCCAGTGTCAGACAAGCTACAGAGAGGCAGATACAGATGCCCAAGAGGCAGATCTCAACCCCAAGGCTCAAACAGTGGGGCACCTCAAACCCTAAAGGTGGTGAGGACAAGTCTCAACCTTACAGGAAACGGTCACAATGACTTTCCCCTTCGTACGCCAAGCACGTCCCTTTTGGAAGCACCCTTAGGGGGAAAACTAGCACTTTTTTCTCAAAACTGGCAAACAATCACCCAAGACAAATGGGTCCTGAATATTGTGTCTCAAGGTTACAGATTCCACTTTCATACTTTACCAAGGCTAAAAGGAATGCCAGACCTGCCACAAAATCAATGGGCAGAGGCACAGAAACAAATTTCAGCCCTCATGGACATGAGAGCTATTCAAAAAGTACCACAACAGGAACAAGGACAAGGATTTTACTCAAGACTCTTCCTGGTCCCCAGAAAGGACAAGGCCTGGAGGCCCATACTAGACCTTTCAATTCTGAATACTTACCTGGATATTCCGAAATTCAAAATGTTGACATTACAGCAGCTTCTACCCATGCTGGGAAAGAAGGCTTGGCTTTGTTACTCTAGACCTCAAAGAGGCATACCTGCATGTCCCTATCAGACAAAATTGCAGAAGATACCTCATATTCAAAGCTGGTACAATGCACTATACCAATTCTCTGCACTGCCCTTTGGCTTATCTACTGCGCCCAGGGTCTTCACAAAGTGCCTGGTACCAGTAATTGCATTTTGCAGACAAAAAGGAATTCAAATATATCCATATCTGGACGACTGCCTCATTCAAGCAGAAACAAAGGACATTCTTCTACAGCATCTGGCGTTTGTAAAAAGGTTGCTAATTTCTCTAGGGTACACAGTAAATGAAAAGAAGTCAAAACTAATGCCCTCGCAACAGATTATATTCCTGGGTGCCAGCTTAAATACAACGGCCCAGATGGCTTAACTCACGCCAGACAAACAAGTTCAACTAACTCAATATATTCAATTGCTGGCAAGAAAGTCCCATCTCCCTGCAAGAAAAATTCTGTAGGCCTGGGATTCATGGCATCCTGCATACTACTAATACCATATGCCAGACTGCATATGAGGAAATTACAATGGTACCTGAAAAGTGTTTGGACTTAACACTGTCATAGTTTAGAAGCAGTAATACCAATGATTCCCTGCCTACAACAGGAGTTTCGATGGTGGGCACAGGCATGTCACCTAAACAAGGGTCAGCCTTTCACCCAACCCACAGCCAGGCAAACTCTAACAACAGATGCTTCGGATTACGCCTGGGGAGCACACATGGCAGGAAAATGCATTCAGGGCAAGTGGACCACAGACCAGATGCATCTTCACATCAATCAAAAAGAGATGTTGGCTGTTCAAAATGCCCTAACAGCCTTCAAGGACCTTCTACATCCAGGACAATTACTACTAAAGACAGACAACACCACAGTAATGTGGTACATAAACAAGCAAGGGGGGCATGCATTCTTATCCCCTATGCAGGCAAGCCATGCCCTTGTGGAACACACCTCTAACGTATCAAGTTCACCTACAAGCACAATTCCTGCCAGGAAAGAAAAATACTCTGGCAGACGATCTAAGCAGAAATATCATGGACCCTCACGAATGGAAATTGGATCCACAAATCTTCAGCATGGTAACGCAAAAGTGGGGATGCCCAGACATAGATCTTTTTGCATCCCCACTGAATTGCCAACTACAACAATTCTACAGAAGGACTTATCACAAACAATCATGGAAAGTGGATGCTCTTCTGGTCAGCTGGAAAAACCTAAAAGTTTATGCCTTCCCGCCACTGCCTCTCATTTCAAAGGTACTCCTAAAAGCCAGACAAGAAAAACCACAGATGATCCTGATTGCTCCAGACTGGCCATGCCAGCACTGGTACCCTATCTTAAGGAACTTGGCTCAAGGCCCACCATGGATTTTGCCTCAAATTCCACACCTTCTGACTCAACAAAACAATTAGATCCTGCACGGTCAGCTCAAAACCCTAAACCTGGCTGCATGGCAGATACATTAGTCAAACAGACAACACCTCTCTAAAGCTGTTATGGATGTCATTCTGGAGGCCAGGAGGCCTAGCACCAGGAAAGCTTACTCAGGAAAAATGGAAGAGATTCTGCGCCTGGAACCAGGCTCAAAGCCTTGACCCTCTTGTTCCAAACATTCCTCAGATTTTACAATACTTAACTGAGATGCTGGACAGAGGCCTATCCTTCTCATCATTTAAGATCCACGCCTCTGCCATTTCAGCACATTACAACACGGATCCTCCTTTATTCTCTCATCCCTTGCTAAAGCAGTACCTCAGAGGGGCTAAAAACATAAGACCGCCCCGGAAAGCACCAACACCAACTTGGGACCTCAATTTCATTTTGGAAAAACTGACCCTACCACCTTTTGAGCCAGCCAATACAGCCAATCTAAAATTTTTATTATGGAAAACAGCTCTGCTCCTGGCAGTAACTTCAGCACGAAGAGTCTCAGAGCTACAGGCATTAATGGCAGTGGAACCTTTTATAATTTTTCATCAGGACAGGGTATCTTTAAGAACAAACCCTACCTTTATGCCAAATGTGGTATCTAGTGTGGCTCTTAACCAAACCATCGATTTGCCAACTTTTTATCCAAACCCCCAGAATAAAAGGGATAAACTTCTGCATTCTTTGGACATACACAGGCAGCTACACTTCTACGTGGACAAAACAAAGGCTTTCAGGAAAACTGAGCAACTGTTTGTAGCATATGCTGCAGGATCACAGGGCAAAGCTATCTCAAAGCAGACTATATCCAAATAGATAGGACACTGTATTCAGTACTGCTACACACAGCATGGAAAATCAGTCCCAAATAACATTAGGCCACATTCCACTAGGGCAACAGCCACTTCAACAGCCTTTCTCAGAGGAGTACCTACCAAGGAAATTTTGGAGGCGGCAACTTGGAGTTCAGTGCACACCTTTAAACC
>NC_056741.1:159079030-159094370 GCF_019279795.1 Protopterus annectens
GTTTATACATATTACCAAATAATTGATAACCTGTCCCTTACTACATAATGGAAACCTCAAAACCTAGTACTGTGATTCAGTACATCTAAATTCAACTAGCTCTGTCATTCTTCCCAACTGAAAAATAAATGGTCAGTATAATATTAGTCTAAGTTGCTCTAATGAACAATGTGGGTTTGAACAGAAATTCCACTTCCCATTATGCCACAACCAAATTTGGAAAACAGTGGGGTGGACACTGCTCCTATTATCTACACTACTCCCTTGATTTGGTGAAAATACTTCTGGAAAAAAAATTATATATATATATATATATATATATATATATATATATATATATATATCTATATATATATCTATATATATCTATATATATATATATATATATATATATATATTTATATTTATGTGTGTGTGTTTATATATTAGATTATGCTTAATACATCAAAAGGCAATCAGTGCTGACATGCATTTTCTAACATACGAGTCTAGCATCCTGAACGATACAGGTAAAAACAGAATTAACATCTACCATGTACATGCCTATTTCATTACTTGTAACAACACAACTTTTTAGTACATCCAGAAAACGCCAGGAATCTTTGACAAATTTGCAAGCTGTTCGTACTATGGGGTTTTGCAGTTGCCCGCCCCTAATGTAAATTTGATCTGGGACACCCTTCCCAGTCTGGTTTTCACTCTACTTAATACAGAGAGAACATTTGAGAAGGCCAACCCACTTAGGTTCTTAACCTTGAATTTTTCTTCTGCTCCTTCTTTCTCTCTCCTTCCACTTCACTTAAAAAAAAAAAAGTGCACGTCATTTTGCTTTTGCATCTTCTTAAAAGTACTCGATTGTATTTATTCTGCTCCATTTATTACTGCTTGGTAGTAGCCTGATTAAATTGCAACTGTTATTCTAAGCCTTTTGGTTTAAGCACTTGGGCTCCAGACCAATTGTTTTACATTAAGAAGGTTTGTGGTCTGCACTTTTTTATGCCAGGACAGGTAGGTTACATCCTTCTAAGTTGGGAATTGCTGATTGAAGGCTCGGTGTCTGTTATTCTAAAAGTGTATTAGTTCTGGTTAAAGCACTTGGGCTTCAGGCCAGTTATTTTTCATTAAAAAGGTTTGTGGTCTGCACTCTTGTGGGAGGACAGGGTATATTCTGCCCTTCTGAGCTGGGAGTTTCTATTTAAAGGCTTATTGTGCCTGCTTGTTTGAACTGTTTCTTTCTGGAATTGGTATGCCTTGCTTGCTGTAGCATAGACTAAATTTGAAACCAGTACAAAGGAAAGCACTTAATGGCCTGAAAGATGATAGGACCATTATGATAAGACCAGCCGATAAAGGTGGTCCTGTAGTTATCATGGATATGGAGTTTTATATTGATAAAATGTGCAATATGTTGGATGATTCTGTCTTTTATTTGAAAATCAATGATAGTAGAGTGAATAGGATCATATCAGATGTTTCTAGTAGATTAAATGTTATGTTGAATGAGGGTAAGATTAATCAAGAATTATTCACATACCTTGTAGTGGAACATCCAACGATACCCATTATACAGGAATACCCAAGATTCACAAAATGGCTTGGATCCACCTATGAGGCCAATTGTTGCAGGAAGGGCTGGATCACCGAGACGATTTCCATCTATTTAGAGTCCTTATTAAGACCCATAGTGGACAAGTACACACACATACTGAAAGATACTAAACAATTCCTAATTAAACTATATGAGAATACCTCAGTGAGTGATGGTTTCCAGCATAAATTGTTTGTGACACTTGATGTCAACTCTCTTTTTACTGTTATTCCTAATCATGAGGGACTCAATAGCATAAGTAGGATTCTTACTAGAGATGGCACATTCTCCGAAGGAAGGATAGAAGTTATCACGGAATTAATGGAAATTGTATTAACAAATAATATTTTCTTGTTTAATGGTCAAGTATATCTTCAGAGGGATGGCGTAGCTATGGGCACTTCTTGTGCCAATAGCTACGCCAACCTGGTCATGGCTTGCTGGGAAGTTTCTTCTCTATTTCAGATGGAGGAAATTTGTCAGAATGTTTCTTTCTACACTAGGTTTGTAGATGACCTCTTCCTTATTTGGAAAGGTGATGAAGAACAATTGAGGTCTTTCTATGATAAAATAAATCAAGACACCAGTTTTTTAAGATTTTCTATGGTTAATTCCAAAGATGTCATACCCTATTTAGATGTATATGTTGAACAACTACCAAATGGTATACTTAACACTGGAGTTTTTCGAAAGGATTGCTATAGAAATAACTTTCTCCATCGAAGTAGCATGCATCCTAAGCATGTCTTTGGTAACATCGTCAAAAGTCAAGCCATGAGGGTATCTAGGCTGTTTTCTGAAGACTCATGCTTTAAAACAGGCATAGAAGACTTGAGGAATAAATTTATAGACAGGTCTTACACGGTAACAGAAGTTGATGCTTCTTTAGGTATCATAGGTGAATTGAGAGAAGGCAGGGCTTTTCCCTACTTCTCTAGTAAACGAGATGATAGTAGCATCACCAAAACTAGCAGTGGAGTTATCAGAATACCGATACATTTTACACAAGATGTAAATAGTATTGAAAGCATATATCGAAAACATTGGGACATCTTGCTAACAGATCCAGTTATTTCTGAGATAGAGTCAAGAACCAAAATTTACATATAAAAATAAGTTGAATTTACACAGAATGTTATGTGGTCCGGCCCTGTGTTCTAATTATTTTAATAAACGTGGTTTCTACTGGACGCTTGGATTTATTTCTACATGCTGGCTGCGTGTTTTTTCTACAAGCTATTGCCCAGTGGATGAGTAGGTTCGAATGAACACTCTATGGTGATTTTGACTCTTTTTTTATTGGATTAAGAGTTCGCAAAGTAAAGCGGTTTGTAGGTTACAGCTTTGTTTCTTTTTGTGGAACAATTGGTTACATTTTGTGACTGACTTAAATTGAACACAGCAAGTATACTTCCCACTATTTAAGCCTGTTTTTTTTGTTGTATTTTATAGACTAAATTTAGACCTGCTGAATATAGCTTTGGTTGTATAACTTTACCACTAATCCAGGCCATCTTTTTTGGAGAAGGTTCCCCTGCACCATAGTGGCAGGAGTGTGTAGTTAGAACTTGTCTGAAGACTGCTGGAATGGGGCTCAGTTTTTAACTTTCTATTGGTTAATTTGCTTAAATCAGTTTGTTCATTTGCTACTGTTATATAAAGAAATACACTATGCATCGCTGTTTAGCTATGGTTAAACTATTCCCGGTACCATAAAAAGTCTGCTCTTTAAATTTTCCCTTAAAACTAGCCAGTTTTTTAGTTTTAGCACTCAAATCTGTTTCTTTGAGCTTAGCACTTGTTCAGAACTCGTTATGAACACTAAAGCTACAAATTACTACAGCACTCAAATTTCCTCACTTGTCTAGAAGAGAACAGTTTTTAGTACTTATAAACACCTATCCAGGCATCAACCAAACAACTCTAAAAACGTAAAATACTGGTAAACAAGGCGGCACTAAGGTAGCATAACAGGTAAAAATCACAAAACCTTTATTGTCCAAAAGTGAATTGAGAATCATAAATATAGCAACTTTAAATATAGCAACTTTAACTGAGTCAGTTAAAGTTGCTATATTTATGATTCTCAAATCACTTTTGGACAATAAAGGTTTTGTGATTTTACCTGTTATGTTACCTTAGTGCCTTCTTGTTTACCTATCCAGGCATGTCTAAGGGTCAGCTCCCGGTGTTTTCTCCTGTCTACCTGATGAATCTGGGCATCTTGGGGCAATGCAGGAATTGTCTCATGTACACAGACAACCCTCTCCTCCTACCACCCAACACTACAACCTGTGAGAGATGCACCTATATAGTCAAACTGGAAGCAAAGCTCTCTTCACCCAAGACTGGACTAGACAGTCAAGAGGAGAAGGTAAACACTTGCACCACCCCGCACTCATCACATAGTCCCTCCAAACCTACACCAAAACAGACACATAGAAACACAAAACACACACCTACATTCGCACAAGCGGTCAATAAAAATCTGCTCAAGCAAGAGAGACCTCCAAAGCAGAAACACAAGCGACCTCCACCCCCCAACACAACCCAAATGACAGCCCACAAACTCAGTGTGCCACTCAACCACAGCCCATAAGGCATAACAACATACCCAACACTAGTCATAGGTGACTCTATATAGGTATGTTCCACTCACCAGGCTAAATAAGGAAAAAGTTACTGTCAGCTGCCTGTCAGGTGCCAGGATCAGGCACAATGCACACACTCAGGTCACTCCACAACAAGTACAAATATGACTGTCATTGTCCATGTTGGTGTGAATGACCTGAGATGTACCTCCCTGGACTACATGAAGAGAGACATGGAGGAGCTCTCCGATCTTGTAGCCCAGGCAGGTATGACCCTAGCCCTGAGCAGCATCCTGCGATCACCCAGAATGATACCACAGTACAAGGACAAAATGATTGACTTCAACAATTGGCTAATCTTCTGGTGTCATTCTAAAGGGATCCAGTATCTGTCTGCCTGGGATGACATGATCAACAGACCACGATGCTTTGCCAGAGATGGCCTGCACCTGTCGCCTTGGGATTCCGGAAACTGGCTGAGGCTCTTGTCAGTCCTATAGTGCCTTTTTTAGGAATGGTTCAAATGACAAATTCACCACTGTAACAGGTACAAGCAAGAAAAATCTGAGGGTAATGCTACTCAGTGCTAAAAGTCTAAACCTCAAAATGCATTCACTTGAGGCACTACTTAAAATGGAGATTTGTGCAGTGACAGAGACCTGGTTCAAGGCTCCAGAGAGCACCCCTGCATTACCAGGCTATAATTCATACCATACCTTTCGGCCACCTAACCTGGACCGAAACACTAAAGGCAGAGGCATGTCCATATTCATTAAGGATATCCACACCTCCAGGCTAGTTGCTCAGCATAATGCATCCAAGATTATCCAAGTGCAACTAACTTTGGGCAAGACCACAATAATTTGCTACACATCCCCCCACCATGCCCCAAGATTCCCACTCCTCATTTCTTATTGCACTGGAAAACATTTGGGTACAACCCAACAGCCTCATAATGGGCGATTTTAACTACTCCACCATTAACTGGGAAAACTACTCATGTATCAAACTCTTTTGCTCAACATTTTCTGGAATTCATAAATTCCAATGCCTTGGATTAACCTATCCACACCCCCACCAGGGACAGTAATATCCTACACCTGGTCATTACCAACATGGGCAACCGGTGTTCCACACCAGAGGTTAATTCCTTGTTTGTCAGATCAGACCACAAGCTAATCACCCTAGACATCCACATACTGCCCCCACCCCCATTAGGGAAACCACCGTAAAAAATTTCTCCAAAGCCAACTTCAAGCTCAAGACAGAAGTGGCAAACTTCACGACACCTATGCAGATGGACAATAGAGGTAAGACTGCTGAATCCTACACAAATTCACTTTATAAGCACTTAAACGAATGCATGGAGTGTGCTAGCCCTAACAGAACCAAGATGCCAACCTCCAAAAAAAGGAAGCCAATCTGGTGGTCCCCTGCCATAAACAAACTCTACAACAGAAGAAACTGTTGAAAAAAAAAAAAAAAGAGTAAAATCCCATGATTGGAGGAACGCCCTGGTCAGCCTCAGTAAGAAACTGAGATCCCTAAAAAATTCTTCCAAAGCTAGTTACGAAAACAAAATCGCAACTGATTTTGAAGACCACCACAAAGCTTTCTATAAGCTATGTCAAGAATCTCAATGGCAACACTCAGGTTTGCTCTGAGTTACAGCACAATGGCATTAAATATACAGAACCAACTGATATTGCCAACATCCTGGCAGATAGGTTCAGTGCTAACTTTACTCCTCTCACCCCCTAAAGGGCCCATCTCTACACCAGAGGAATGCTAAGTTCCTGTAATCACGGCTGCACAGGTAAAAACTATACTCTCCAAAGCCAAGAACACAGCATCCATGGGACCTGGCAACATCCCAGGTGGTGTTCCACACAAACTACAGAATGAACTGGCACCCCACCTAAGCACCATGTTCAATCATAGCCTCACCTCAGGCTTTGTGCCCACCGAAAGATGCACAGCAACAGTTATCCCACTCCACAAAGGGGGAGCCATCATGGACACTGGGAACTACTGCCCCATTAGCCTGACTAGCCTGGTCCGCAAGGCCATGGAACGTATTCATCATGGAACTTAAAAACAATGACATTGGTAATCTCCAAACTCTGGACCCCACCCAGTTCGGGTTTGTAAAAGGCAGATAAAAGTTTCCCAAACCTGATAGACTTCTTTGAAGCAGTCACCAAAGCCGTAAACAAGGGTAAGATGGTTCACACAGCCTATCTAGATCTCGCCAAGGTTTTTGACACCATCCCCCACTCTGGAATTATAGATAAACTCACTAAACTAGGTATAAATCCCTATGTCACAAGATGGGTTGCCAACTGTCTCACTGATAAAACCCACACTGTGAAAGTAGCAGACTCCAAATCAGACTTCAGACCAGTGATAAGTGGAGTACCACAGGGTTCAGTCCTGGGTCCTCTATGTTTATCTACTTTTCTGAAGTACAGGCTAACGCAGAAGGTCTTTGGCTAACGAAGTACACAGATGACTGCAAACTAGGAGCCATAATCGAAACTCCTAACGATGTGGACATCTTACAAAAGGGCCTCACTGAGACAGATACCTGGTGTCAAAGCCATGGCCTCAAGCTCAAAGCCAAAAAGTGCATAGTCATCCCCTATGGTAAATACTCTGTACCCATGACCTACCACATAGGTGGTAGTCTACTTAACACCAAAAGTGTGATAAGAGACCTTGGGACACAGGTGGACAGTAGTCTCTCCTTTGATAATCACATTGCCACAGTAGTCAGTAAATCCTTCTACGTGGCACACATCACAAAAGGTTTTTTTTTTCAGGAAAAAAAGAGAGGTCATTGTTCCCCTCAACTCGTCACTCATTAGACCCATTATAGAGTACAATGGCCCTTTTGGTATGTACCTCAAGACATCAACAACTGAAAAGGCCACAGAAATACCTCACAAAGGGTATTACCAGCCTCAAACAGATGCCCTACGCAGACCATCTCAAAAAACTCCAGCTTTACTCAGTCGCATATCGCCTACTCAGAGGCAATCTCTGTCTAACATACAAAGCTATGTCAAACCAGAGCTGTTGGACATGCTCCTCAAAGAAATCCCAATCTCACCGAGCTACACACTCTAGGGACCTAAACCATGTCACCACAATAAATAGAACATGCCAGAGGGATAGATTCCTATCCCAGAGACTTCCATACTCTGGAACAAACTACCTATCTATAAGCAAACAAAGCTCATTAGCACTCTTCAAGAAAAATCTTGATAATTGTATGGGAAATAGGAAATTCACCCCGGGGGTCACCTTTGGGGATCTGCTCGACAGGGACACAGGAAAATAATTTTCTTGGGTAGTGAAAGCCAGGGTATCTTTTTGGCTACGCTTATATAGGCCCCTAGGGCCAATAGCTTAGCACCTACCTATGAACCTAAAAAATAGTTATTGCATGGATACAGATTCTTCAAATGGTATACTCAAGATGGATGTCAATTGTACAAGCCTCTTCATGCTTAAAATCCATCTCCAATCAAGATGACTTTCTTTCTGCAGGGTGCATTTTAAGTAAACAACACGAACTCAGTAAAATATACATTTGACAAGATCAGATCATGTTAATTTGCCAGTACAGTGCCACATATACTAATCATACAGTAAAACAATAACATGGGATGCAAGACAGCTTTGATTTCAAAATGAGGTTGGAATGGGTTAGGAGATTATCAGCATCATATAATTTTCCATGCCTCTTGTACAAGTAGTTATTTAACCAGTTAAATGAATTACAGTTGACGGTGAGGTATACAAATTAAGCAGCTGTGTGAAGGCATTAAAAGTTTTAGAACAGTCAAGAATTGCATACCACTTTTTCCACCGTCTACCTTTTGAGAATTACATTTGCAACTGGAATTTACAACAGCATCCAGCCCAGATGCCAGTCTACAGCTAAGCTGGTCAATAATGTAGTACTCTCAGGACTGCTAGTGTACTTCCATTGTCTATTACTTTGGTTACAGGCAGGATAGTTTGGAGTTGACTAATAATTTTAACACCATTCCTAAATCAGGAGGCACCTCTGCCTTTTTGATGCCTAAAGACCTTTTCAAAATAATCACTACAATGTAAGGTGACAAAGCAGGACAATACAGTCAGCATATAATTACACAACAGGGAAACTGAGGTTATCAAAAGGAGAATCTGCACATTAGGTTACTTCCATTAAATATTCACTTGAACAAAGTTATAAAGTACCTGGTTCTAGCAGACGAAACTTCTCTCACCATCTTAAAGCTACACAAAGGCAGCAGGAAAATGAAATGAATAGAGACAGACAGATGGAAACAGAGGAAGAGCAAGGTTTTATGAAATACATCCAAAAATGAATACTTAATCTACAGACAGCATAGACACATACCTTCTCAGGGGACGTCAGCGATTTTAGTCCAAAGCTCATGCACCCAAGAAGTTCTCTCTTTCTGTAAACATAAGAACTATTTATTACAATCATTATGATTAAAATGTTTAAAATACTAATCTTTTAACAAGCCATGTGTGGTCTGGCTTTTAATCAAGTAAAAAATAAAACCGATTTCTCTAGAGAGAAAAATGTAGCTTTAACAAATTAGCGATAGTCAAAACAAATTTACTGAGGAAAAAAAATCAGTGGAAGAAATGGATTACCTAAATTCTTGCATCAACCTATACAAGTTACAAAGACTGGTCTGTCAGAGACCATACAAAATTAGTGCCTTGAATAGTAACTGCATGTGAAGCAGTTACAGATAATGTCATTTTACAAGACGTGACTGTTTTGCTCATTTGTAATGTACATTAACAGGTACTGACAAGATGTGACATTTTTCTATTGTATTTTGAAAGCAGAATACAGCACATGATTGTTGCAGTAGGTGGACTGGAGATTCTAAACTGACCGTAGAAAGCACTGCTGATGCTACCAGATGTCACCCTTGAAGCTGTGGAGGTTTAAACTATGTTTGACCTACAATGGGCTACATGAAGGTGAAAAGACCACAAGAGTAGACAGGGATACTATCCAGTAAATACTAGAACTCAGTTGGCTTTATCTGAGAACCCATGGGAATTATGGACAAACCATCTCAATGGATACCAAGGTCCCTGACACCTACAGCAATCAAGCTTGTATAACCCCAGACAACTACTGAAGATCAGCCCAAGTCAAAGTACTGCTCTATTGAAGGACTCCCTCTACAGTAACAGTATTTTAACATATGTTCAGTTATAATACCTACGCCTGACTGTACTGCCCTAATCCTGTGCCCACTGTGTATTACCCCTGGTCAGCTACATAATCATTGCTGTGCACCCCCCATCATGGGGTCTTTTGTTGGCCTTTTAGCCTACTCACCAGCCTTCCTACCCCCTCACTGATCACTCATCATCCTAGCTCACTTTTTACCATCCTATCTTTGACTATATCACCTTTGTACCTCTATTTCCTTCTCATGCCCTCCTCACTCACGTAACATCTAACTTCTCAGACCTAGTGCCCCCCTTGCCCTAACAGAGGTCCCCCAACAACCTCCTCAGTCTAGCTCCCAGATAACCTGTGCTCATTCCCTCCAAATTGATTTAGTCATATGTCTATGTTAAGTAAATAGCACAGACTTGGGCATAAGGTAGCTTTCTCAAGGAGGAAATCCCTAACCAGCAGACTCTTAACGCATAGAGCTATAGTGTACTACCTGAATTACAACAAATTGTTTCCATAACTGCTGCTCCTCTAGGACAGTACTGCCCCCACTCCTTTCGCTACTCTCTCTGCTCTCCCTACCCCCATTCCCTCCCACCCCTAGTTCAATTACACATAGCTGCTAACCACTCTCACCTCAGCTCATACACCCAATCAACCAATTCTCACCATCAATCCCCCACTCAATCATACTATACCACACCCTTTTTGCTAACTCCTTTAATGGCTTCTCTTCCATCTAGCTTTTACTGCCCCTTTTCTCACTCAACGCTCCTCCACTACTACAAAAAGGTAGCATAAGAAGGAGGTTAGGAAATAAATAAAATGCCTTCCCCATACCTAAAAGTAGCATGCTACACATTAACTATATTTGTACTTTTTCTATCCTCATATCCTACAACACACAACTTCATCTCACCAATCCAACCCAGTGGCAAACTGATACCATAGCTAATTCACTAAAACTAAATAATTTCCCAATATCTCCATGCAACCTTGCCCTAACCCATCACTATTCCTACATAAATAATAAACCAACAAACAAAATAAACCCCTACCTATCCCAAAACCAAAATACAATACTACAGAAACTACTTAAACTCTACCTATATCTAACTTGCCAACTCATTTGCTGTGGAGACATGCACCCTAACCCAGGACCCACCTCTTCAACCCATACAAACCTAAACCAACCAAGCCCTCTTTATAGAAGTGCAACCTCCTCTCTACTTCTCTTAAACATTAATGTAAGTATACTTAAAGTTCAGGACCTCTACGCCCTATTGACTTTATATAAACCAGATTTAGCCATACTAATGGAAACCTGGCTTGGACCAGATCATCATGATAATGGGATTACACCTCCTGGCTATATAATATTATGTGAAAAGATAGGACAAGAAAGAGAGGGAAGAGGTGTAGTCATACTATTTCAAAATCATCTCGCACTGGAACAGGTTAGCTACAACTCCCAGGAAGTCAATGATATAGAAACTCATTCTTGCTAAATTAAAACTTACCTCTAGCAAACATAGCTGTAAACAGGTGCCTACATCCCACCAGGAAATAACATTGCCACTTTGGAAAACCTGTTACACTGGATGTCTACCTCCCCATCCACAATAGACCATTCTCTTAGGAGATTTTAACATTGACTGGTCAGACTGTACCAAATTTAATCCCTCTACACATTAATCTTCACAGGTTTACCCAAATCATAGATACCCCCAGAAGGTTCGATAAGAAATCGAAACGTCAATCCATCTTAGATTGGATACTTCTGTCTGACCCCACCTTAGCACACTAATCAAGCTGCCAACCAGACAATTTGAGTGATCACCAACTAATCTACCTTATTAAAAATAAATCCCATCATAATAAGCAACCCATCCTCAGAATAATTCATAACAAAAAGAACTTCAAAGCCAAGGACCTAAACAACGAACTAAAATACTGTAATTGGACTCTCCTCAAACACCTACCCCTAGACAAAGCCACAGATTATTTAATACAACCTTTCTCTCAATCCTAAAAAGTCACGCACAAGCCCGAACCAGAGTTGAGACAAACTACGCCCCTTAGTTAACAAAAGAAACTAAATCCATAATGGACAGGGACAGAGCCTGGGCTCAATATCATAAACTTAAAACCACTACCTCAAAACAAAACTACGCAGCTCTACGGAACAAGTCCAAACAACTTGTAAAACTCAATAAAACCACTTACTAAAAAACCTTACAAAAGAACGCTCACAACCCTCAGAAATTCTGGGCCTCAATAATTAAATTACTGCATTCAGGTAAAACTGGCACTCCCACACCCATAGTTCCAACTGACAGTTCCAACAGACAAAGAAAGCACCCCTACAGAATTCAACAAATTCTTTACGGAAACAATCCTAGCTCTAACACCCTAAATAACACCACCAGCCCTATACCTTCTCCAACCCCTATTAACCCTACCACACAACACTCCCTCTAGCTTTTCCTCGTCTCCAGCACCTACCCAACTTATTACTCAGCTCCTCAAAAAGCTAAAACCTATCACACTATCTGATGACAAACTTCCCGATGATTTCCTTCAACTAACAGCTGAAACTATATCCTACCCAGTGTCTATACTCAAATAGATCCATAGCAGAATGCAAAGTTCCTAACCTATGGAAAATCTCATATTATTCCGCTCCACAAAGGCAGCAACTCCCTTGAGCTCAACTATCGCCCAATTGCAATTTTATCCCCTTCATCAAAAATATCAGAAAGTAGTACATTCACAACTAATGCAATACCTCCTACAAAACAACATTATATCTACATCTCAGCATGGCTTTCGACCCTCACATAGTACCTCAATTGCCCTACTCTCGCAAACCAACACAGTCAACACCCAAAGAAACAAGTGACTTTTCATTTCCTCTGTATTCTTAGACTTATCTAAAGCCTCTGATATGGTCAACCACAGTCTTCTCAAAACTCTATCTACACTTAACATTATCTCCCTCACTATATCATGGTTCAACAACTATTTATCAGGCCGTCAACAAGCAGTTCTTTGGCAGGTCCAGCTATACTCCCTTCTACCTGTTTTCATAGGAGTCCCTCAAGGTTCCATACTTGGTCCTTTACTGTTATCCTTATTTACAAATCAGGTAGCTGCCAACACTCCCTCTACCTCTATAGTGCAATATGCAGACGACACCACTATCATATGCACTGCCTCAACCTTAAGCAAACTTCAAACAATAACAGCACAACTTTACTCTGGCTGAATCATGGTTTTATAGCATTAAACTTGTACTCAATGCCAAAAAAAAAAAACTACTTCTCTGCAGTCCTGGTAGAGCTCCTGCACTAAACAATTTCACCATAAACTCCAAGGATAATACCTCAATCACCCCAACAACTGACACTAAACTCCTAGGAGTAATAACTGATAATCTAAAGTTTGACATACACATAGCCAAAACAATCAAAAAATTAAACAAAAAGCTGTCTACTGTTATCGGAACAAGCAATTCATGACCAGTTATACCAAAGCCATTATTGCTAGAACACACCTATTATCCACCCTACTGTACGCCTCCCCAATCCCGACTAATCTTCCCCACACCGAACTAAACCAAATGACATTTTGCTATAACAAAATTGTCAAGTTTGCTACAGGTGCTTCTAGTAGATCCCATCACTGCCTTTCCCTTAAACAGCTCAACTGGCTTGAGTTGCCCCAACTACTTCTTGCTATTCAACTCTCCACAGCCCACAGACTGTACTATCTCTCTGAGAAAAATCGTGCTCTACAAGAGTTAATCCAGCACTACACCACCACCTGAACCTTAAGATCAACAGACTGAAATCTCATAAATGTCAAACATAAGAATGAAGCAGGTAAAACTCTTTTTGGCTGTACTATTGCAAAAATCTGGAACTCGCTCCCAAATCATATAACATCTACAAGCTCTGCTTCACTATTTAAGAAACTACTCAAAACCCACTATAATAATTGGCTGTGCACATGAGACTCCTAAGGCTAAGCCACTACAGTGCAGTTTTACAAGAATTCCGACAAAGATCACCTATAAGTTTCAAACCTCTGAATATCTATTACTATAAATTTCTAACCTCTGAATACTTACTCTGACCAATGTTCTATTTTGACAGTTTTGATTTAAAAGTCTATGTAGAAATGTTAAATATGTTTTTTAAATGTTTGTTTAATTGCATGCCTTAAGAACACAGTTATGTATTTTACAACATGTATTGTAACATTTTATTAAGTGGAGCTTTTCTCCCCGGGCCTACGCTGAAAATGGACCTGTGTCCAGTTGGACTTTCCCGGTCATCAAATGTAAAATAAAATAAATAAAATATTTTTATTAGGTGCTGCTGAACTTGTCAGCAGTGTGCACCCAATGTTTACTGCAATGTAATACAAGACAGCTGCGATGAGAAAGGTTCCTGGAGATTCAACTAGGACATGACCAACAACTTGTGCCTACTTTCAAGCTTATGTTAACACAGTAATAGTCTCCCAGGAAATGGGGTTTTCCAGCTGGACGACAGTGGCAATTACCTTTACATTTATCCACTCTGATCAGGAAAGTTTCTTAACTATTGCATACTGTAGTTTTGTAACTGATTTACATCTCGTGATACAAAGAACTTCCAGTGACAGGTCACTCTGTACAGTTACACTGTCAAATGCACTTTATGCAACGAATACAGAAAACACAGTTAAAGAAAAATAACAGTCAATCTGCAAATACAAATGATAATGATGAAGGGGAATGTTTCCATTTTAAGACAACAGTATGTCAGAAAGTTTCACGATACTCATTATATATTTTTTGTGAATGGGTCCTCAGCAATGGGTGGAACACTGCAGTACATCTTGTGCCCTCTCATACGGCTCTTTTATAAATATCAGGTCCCACATTCACTTCCACATGCCCCTTCCTACATGCAGATCTTGTATCTGTATAGGACTTGGGGCAAGTACAGATCCTTGGACTTCTTTCATGTTAATTTATGTTAATTTATGTTCAAAAAGGAAGTTACATATGTACAAAAATAGACTTCCACGACAACAAAACTATCAGCTTGAAGGCATACATACATTCAGGAAATCCTTCTGCCATGACATAAAAGCTGACGTTCCCCAAACAAGGGGGGTACAATTTGAGATTAATGCATCCACTATAAATGGCCCTTTAATAATGTGCCTACAACATTCATTGTATTTAATTTGTAAGAGTTTTCAAGCAGTTAGTGGAACCATTAGGCAAGAATCAAAGCACTGGCACAAAATCTCCAAAAGGGGATACAGAAGCCTTAAAACATTAGAATCTCAGGTAAAATTCCAAAGATAAGAGCTCTACACCAAAGGATACTAATTCTGTAGTGATGGCTCAAACTCTACTTCATTACGATGCAGATTTCCATTATGAACAGATCTTTGAAAAAATCAGACCTTCCACACCCCAAGAAAATACCCCTCTAATATATTAACTAACAGCTAGTAATAGAGATAGTGATAAAAAGTAATCTAGTTGGACAACAGCTTCTTGGCAGCAGCTGTAAAATTATCCCTTTGAAAAGCAAGGGAAAAAAGCAACTGATCTGATTTCTTATGCCCCCAAAGTCTGAGTGGTTAAACCTTAAACTTATAACCTATGTTATATAAAGGTTTACTATCAAATGGGCGACTGGACACTATGCGAGTCACAGTAGTTGAATCATCCCATTTGGTAAAATCGGAAGAACGATTGCAAAAATGTAGAAATGTAGAATAGCAAAAGCAATACAGCATTCACTGTTGTGACTTTCTACATTTTCATGCAGACCTCACTATAGTGGGGATCGGAAAATGTACCTTTTCCCCTCACTATAGTCTCCAATTTCAATTGAGAAGGGGGGGGGGTATGGGCTTGTTTTT
>NC_056741.1:159094870-159115544 GCF_019279795.1 Protopterus annectens
GCATTAACATGCAGCTTTGCCTGCAAAACTCTTCACTGTGCTAAGGCCTTACATAGCAAAAGAGCAGTCTTGGCATCAGCAAGGTTTATTGTGATGCAGGAAATCTTCCATGATAAGGCTTTTGCTTCACAATAAGCCTTTATGAATCCCACAGCAATTTTTTTTTGTTTTTTACACAATAAAGAGCCTATGATTGTCATGACTGTTGTTGCATTACAGACAATGGTTAATTAAGTTAAATTAGAATTTTGAGATTTTTCTTCTTAGAGGTATATTTAGCACTGGGGTTGCCATTTTTGTTAGCTTAAATAACAAAAAGGGGTGTTGTTATGTTTTAAAATTAAATATCAATTTATTCTGAGCATCATACCTCTCAACCTGGAAACATCAAAAATCTGGACAAGGCCCATAAAAAATAGGTACAAATCTGTACGCTGCTTAACATAAAATTTGCATACATATTTACAGAACCCGCCATTCCAATGGAATTGCGGGATACCACTAAATGCAAACTGAAGAACAGACAAGCAAAATATGGCAAGCCCTCCTGCAGTCATTCTAATGTCAGTGCAATTACCTGGCTATTGCACCCCATTTTACCATAAACACTAATGTACACACACACACAAGCCTTCAGGTCAGAATAAGTTTCACTTCAGCATAATAAATACAGCCTTCAGTTCAGCATAAAAAATTTCAGTTCAGTATAAATACAGCCTTCAGTTCAGCATAATACAGCCTTCATTCAGCTTAATAAATACTTCAGGGCTTGTTTTCAGAAGCTCAACCACAACATAATAAATTTCTCTGTTGTGTTTCACAGCATAATCATTAGAATCTTTTCAGCCACAGCATAAGACATTAAATACCTCTGTTTCCACATTCTGCAGCCCTGGGGGCTTGTTTCCAGAAATCTGCAAAGTCCTCAGGGTTCCTTCCACACACACTACAGTGCAGCAATCACCTTGCAGCTTGTTTGTTGAACCAGCAGCACCATTCCTGCTTCCAAACAGCAAAAAATGCATTCCGTCAGCTCCTTTGCTCAATTCCAACAGGCTATACTATCTTTCTAAGAATGTATGTGCTGGCTAATAGGTTCACACTCCGTTTCACTAAAGCATTACTTAACTATGTACATACTAGAGCAGCTAAACTTACAGCTAAAGCATTACTGAACTCTACATACACACACACACCATTCTCGCCAAATAATTACTTAACTCTACAAAGCAGCTAAAGGGAAGCATTACTGAACTCAGCTAAAGTGCGCACCCACACACACCAGTCTCCTATTCAGTAAACATAATCTGAATGTTTGCCCTTCCCATGTTAATTACCTCCTCTTAGTAAACTGTGCTTCATCCTGCAAATGTTATATATTTTTTTCAAATAATATTTTTCTTAAAGAGACTTTCTCTGTTTCTACATCTTATATTTGGAGCACTGTTTGTTTATTTCTTCTCTCGGTTATGACAGTACTTGGTGAGAACCTTAACAGCACTTTCTCTGCCTAATTAATGTGCAGACTATTACAACCCCAACTTCCCTTTGATATGTCCAACCCTGAAACTATCAGACATAGCTGCAAGAATTCAGCGTATCAGTGGACTTTATATTTCCTGTTCAAGTTAATCTTCAGAATTATTTCATTGCCTACAACCAAGCACATTATTACTGTAAATTAAAAAAAAAATAATAAATAAAAGTAAGACTTTACAGCAATAATATTAGAAACAGAAGTCTACAATAATAAAAACAAAGAAAGAGGTTAGTTCACTGTATGAGATACTAAACTCCACTTTGGTGAGGCATGCATTAAGGGACCGGACCCCTTAACATTCAGATTTGATTGCATTTACTAATCAAAGCGACTGAAAGCAGAAGGATGTTTACAGTTTAGAAACCTTATCTATTAGATTGCATCCTTGACAGCAACAAATGAAAGACATTGCTAAATAATCTGCTTCTATGTTTTACAATCTACATGCAGACGAGTCATCTTTGCTTAGCAAACTAAAATATTGCAGTAATGCATGGAGTGCCCATATCTCACTAAAAATTAATAAAAAAAATGTGAACCTTTAGAGCAACCAAATGGCAAGTTACCAGTTAAATAAACACTGTCGATGTTGAATTCACGCCAAAAACAGGAAGGCTCACTTTAATTCCAAGAGATTTATTTAAAGCTTTACGCTTTTTGGTTCGGCGCAAATAAATCTCTTGGAATAAATGAGCCTTCTTTGCTGAATTCAACATCGACAGTGTTTATTTAACTGATAACTTGCCGTTTGGTCGCTCTAAAGGTTCACTTTTTGTTTTATCAGTTCAGTGTCACTAAAAAATTACTTCTACAGACAGCTAAAATGTAGGCATTACTAAACTCGGCCAAAGCGCACACACACACAAACACACATCATCATTCTCTCACAAACACAAATCATTCTCACTAAAAATTACTTAACTCTACAGAGCAGCAATCTCTCATCCCACACTTACTAGTTAACTGAGCCATGATTCAACGAGTGCAGCTCCCGGGCCAAGCTGCTGCTTCCCCAATAATACTTGCTTCATACAACGACCACAGAAATCCAGTACTCGGCCCGTAATAAATACGATGATGCAAAGGAGCTGCTGCTGAGTGCTTCCTCAATGATAATTCTGGCCCAAAATAAGCAAGTAATCCACAAAATCGCTTCCTCAACAACAACAAGTAAACTAAAGTTATTTTTTCCCGCTCGCATATCCAAACCAAGTAAGTAATCCAAATGAGCCACAAATGATGACGTGAGCTACAGGTGCTCAATTCGACTGGCTGACAACCCTGGCGGGCTGGCGTCATCGCGCACGTGATGACGTCAGCTCAACAGCGCAAAATTTGAAAACATTAAGCAAACCAAAAGAAAAAAATCGGAAATGAAGGGGTGCCACTCGGGAATCGTGGCAACCCTTCATTTGGACCCCAAAACTCGGTAAAAACCGAGTAATTCGGTATGGTTGAGAGGTCTGACTGAGCATCTTGAGTAAGAATGAAGCTGGTTATGATCAGTTTGCTTCAGTGCTCAACAGACAAGCTACAAACCTTGTTATTTAATTTAGATACAACAGATTTATCTGCTGTCTCAAATACATGAAGTGGTCATACCCCTTGTATTTATATATGCCAAGGAATACTGATTTATGAGGTAACCATTTGGAATGTTGGGACCCGCAAGAATGAGTCCCAAAACAGACAGACTGAATGGCCAAAGGAACAGACTTACATATATTAAGTCCAAGATTGCCATTTCCCAGAATATTCCCTTTTCTCTGAGGTATAGCAATCTCAGAGTTGTATATATAAATTCAAGGGGAGCAAGGAGGCAAGTCCACCTGCAAGAAAGAAGTTTAAAGGAAAAGAGCGATTTTCAAGATTCACTCTTCCCTGGCAATCAGCATTTGGAGTGACAACATTTCAAAAGGAAGACAATTTATGATGTTAACTCACTACATCAGAGAGACGCCTCCAGGTGCATCTGCAGTTAACTCCTGTTGATGCCTCTAGGCATCAGATATTGTTTGTTCAAATCTGCATCAATAATTCCAAAACCATGCGATATACAAGTTTTTTTCATCTTAAAGCTTATACAGTGGCAAACTCAGCTACATTAATATTTGACCTCTGTCTACTGCATGTAAATAGATATTAAAAAGAAGTTATGTACTTACCATAACATTCCATGTGTGTTGTCCATCTCCACATTTATTATCACATATGGACAGGATACAATCCATGAGATCTGTCTTGACTTTATGCAGAAACTTGTGGTCTCTAACTACGCTCTTGGGCATTCTACCCTTCCAAGAATGCACTTCCCCATTACTTCAGATCTTGTTTGTCCAATAAAGTAGCCAGTGGTTATATAAAAGAAGACAGAAGTAATACTATTCAAAGTACTTAAAGGAACATTTCAAATAACAAGGAGCCCTTGAAGGTCTCTTTTTGTCTCACCCATTCTTCCAGGAATCTAGGAAGGGGGCTGGTGGGAGGGTTGTGAGAATAAAGGCAGAGACAGACTACACACATGGAATTTTATGGTAAGTACATAACTTCTTTAAGTGTTGTTGTCAGCCTCAACTTTATTTTCACATATGGGACAGTGTCGCTTGCAACCTCAATCTTGGGTGGCTCATGGGAGAATATTCCTCAGACCACTGATCCAAAAGAAGTTTTACCCCTGGAGGCCAAATCCACTTTGTAATGAGTAATAAAAGTATGGGGGTTTGACCATGTGGCTGCTGCGCAAATAATGTCTAAAGATTCTCTGGCTAAAAAGCTGAAGAAGTAGCCACAGCTCTGGTAGAATGTGCTTTGACTGGTTTAGGCAATTGTTTAGTTTGGGTTTTATAAAGAAAAGTGATACAATAAGTAAGCCATTTTGACAAGGTAACTTTGGAAACTAACAAGCCTTTTCTTGTTTCAGAAAAGGAAACAACTGATCTGTTCTTCTGAAATCCTTTGTTCTGTGTAAGTAAAAATGTAATTGTCTGTGAACATCTAATACGTATAACAGATATTCTCCTTTGTTTTGGAAATTGGGGGAAAAACTGGCTGTTCAATGGATCGACTGAGATTAGACTCAAAAACTACTTTGGGCAGAAAGGAAGGGTTAGTTTCTAATGAAACTGTCTTTATGAAATAGCAAATAGGGTAGCTTTATAGATAATGCTTGTAATTTGGATACACTTCTTGCTGATGTAATAGCCATCAGAAAAATTGTTTTCCAAGCCAAGAATTCTAAATCACAATTTGCTGAAGGCTCAAATGGAAAATGAATAATATGAGATCATCCAAAATTCAAATCCCAAGGGTGAGAAGGACTTTTGTAAGGTGGTTTCAGCAACAAAATTCCTTAAAAGTCTTACAAACCTTATGGGACATGATAGGAAAACCATTCTCTCCTAAATGATAATTCAAAATCACAGCCAATTGAATTGTTACAGCAGCTGCAGCAGCACTTTCGTTAAAAAGCTTTGCTATAAAATCCAGAATAAACTGAAGTGGAGGAGTAAAAGTATCAGCATTATTGTCCATGGTCCACACAACAAACCTTTTACACTTGTTTCTGTAAAGTTTTTGTGTGGAAGGTTTATGTGAAGACAGTAATATGTGTCTCACGGAGAAGATAAAACAGGATGCCTGGCTATCACTGGAGTCAGAGCAGGCATGTTGTCAATTTTAGATTTTTCAAGTCCAGAAGAAACATCCCTTGTGGATGTGAAAGTAGGTCTGGAACTGGGGCCATAATCCATGGATCTTCCTGAAGACGAAGCGAAAGAAAAGGAAATCATATCTGTCTGGGCCAATAAGGGGCAATGAGGATGATTATTCTCTTCAACATACTTGCTTTCTGTAATATTTTGGGAATCAAGGGGGTTAGAGGATAACCGTATAGAAGTCCCAGGGGCCAATCGTGTACCAGTGCATCTCTCGGTGACTCCCCCTGAGGGGGGATTAAGGCAAAGCAGCTGCTGCATTTGTTGCTCATGGATGATGCAAGAAGATCTCAGCAAGGCTGACCCCGTATCTGAAAAATCTTTTCCACAACTTCTTGTTTGAGGGACCACTCGTAAGGCATCAGAATTGCCCTGCTGAGCTTGTCTGCTATCACGCTGGATTTCCCCAGAATGTGCATTGCTATCAGAAAGTGGTTGGAAGATATCTCCCATTGCCAAGCCCAGAGGGCTTCCTGACAAAGGGGATAAAATCTGATTCCTCCCTGTTTCTTGATGTACCAGATTACTGACATGTTGTCTGACTGGACTGCTATCATTCCCAGAGGAAGAGAGTCTTAAAAGGCTTGCAATGTTAGAAGCACTGCACTCATCTCTAGAACATTTATATGCAGATGAGCCTCAGGGGAATCAGGTGCCTTGGACTGTCATTCCCAGATAATGCCCTCCCCACCCTATCTGTGAGGCATCTGTGGTCACCATAGCCTGGGGCTGATTCGGTACAAACGGGTGACCTTGACTGACTTGATTGGAATAAATCCACCAATGAAAATCCTTTCTGCATACATTGGTAATCAGGATCTTGTGAGACATTGATAGTTCTAGAAAGAACCATTGGGTCGACAATAACCACTGCAGGATTCGCATATGAAGGTGGGATAGAGGTACTAGTATTATCAAAGCTGCCATTGTTCCCAAGACTTGTAGTACAAATTTTGCAGATGCTCTTTTCTTGTGAATAAGAACCTTTATCAGATTTCTCAGTTAAGTAATTCTGTCGGATGGATGTTTTGCTATCATTTTTCTTGTATCTGAGTGTGCTCCTATGAAAATCAGATTCTGACAGGGTTTTACAGCTGATTTCTTGAAATTTATGGTGATTCCTAGATGACAGCAAATATTTATAGTAGTTTCTCTTGCCCTCAAGAGCTGATGCCTGCTCCTGGTGGTTAGGAGCCAGTCATCTAGGTATGGAAACACTAGGAATCCTTGACATCTCAAGAGAGCCACAACCACTGTCATGCATTTGGTGTACACTCTGGGGGCTGTAGTGAGACCAAAGGGCATACCTTAAAACTGGTAATGAATGACTCCCAGCTGGAAGTGCAGATGCCTTCTGGAGTGTCTGTCCATTTTTATATGGTAGCATGCATCCTTAAGGTCTATCAAACACATCTAATTGTCTTTTCCTAGAAAAGGAAGAATAGACTGTAAAGTGACCATTTGAAACTAGCTCTTTTTGAGTGACTCGTTTAGATTGCTGAGATCCAGAATAGATCTCCATTCCCCTGTTTTCTTTGGCACCAAAAAGAATCTTGAGTAAGATCCGAATCCTTGTTGGTCGGAGGGGACCTCTGGATGACTCTTTTGTCTAGCAACTTTTGTACTTCTGTGGTTGCTTGATCCCTTTGACTGGGTGGCACATCTGGGAATCTTTTGTTTTGCAGAAGGGGATGGATAAAGGATATTAAATAACCTCTGGATATTATTTGATGCATCCATTTGTTGTTTGTAATGTGTAGCCAGGCCTGTGGGTGCAGAGACAGCTGACCCCCGACTGCCTCCAGAGGTGAGCAACTGGGCCTCCTTTCAGGAGCGCTAAAAGGGTTTGCCAAACAAGGAATCTCTAGAGCCCTGATTTTGCAGGTTTTCCCCTGCCATGAGGGCAGCGTCTTCCATTATTGTTCCCTCCTCTGCATCTGGGGGAAATTTCACTCTGTGTATCCTGGAAAGATTATTGAGATTTTTGGAACCACATTTTTCCACTACCTTTTTGACCTTTGGGATAGGGTCTGGTCAGAGTGGATAAACCTATGGCAGACAAGGTCTTGCCTTCCTGTTCACACCTGGTGAGTGTTTCTTTCACTTTGATGAGCCACTGAAGGGATCATTCACAAACGAAGACTTGAAGGGCTCCGTGAAATTGCAAAGCTGCATCCAGGCCTGCCTTCTAATAGAGATACCTAAACCTGTGGCTCTACTTGCTCCATCCACTGCATATGAAGTCAGTCTCATGGAGGAGTTAACAACCAAATTTAGGGTGGCGAGCTGAGAGGCTACTTTATCTGTGACCTCATCAGCCACAGTTCCGTGTAGAGTATCTGATAGTCTCTTCAGCAGATCCCTTTGCGGCCTAATACAATGCATCAAATAATTCAGTGAGAGCAAAGTAAAGACCACTGAAGAAAAGACATGTTTCCCATAGCTAGCCATAATCCTAGAATCTTTATTAGGAGGATGAAGAGTGGAACTTGTCTCAGAAAGTTCCTTTTTAGTCGATGCCACGATGACTATGGCATCTACCACAATACTCTTAGTAAGAAACATTTTGTCAGGAGGCGAGGTGATGTACCTATTTGACCTCCTTGGGGTAGGATCAATAGTGTCTGGGGTCTCCCATGCCTTTTGAGAGATTAACTCAATAAGTTCATCAGAAGGTGGAGTCACCCAAGAGGTGGAATGGTGGGACCCAAAAGCCTTCAGGTATACTGACTCCTCCACTGAAGGGGTGTTGGACTCTCAGTCACCTCTCTGTTTTAACATTTTTATAATGCCTCCAAATGAGACATCCTCAGGAGGAGATTGTGGGGTCCTGTCATCCTCATCAAGGTCAGTATATGTGGTGGCGGACTCCTCCGGGCATCTAAATGCTTCCTCTTGCAGGTTCTCTTCTGAGGGATTTCTTCAGTGGGGTAATCTGGAGAAGTTTCAGAAGAGATGAGAGTCTCCCTAGGGACATCCTGAGACTTGGGATCCTACTGTCCTTGTGGAAGGGGTGAGTAAGAGGCAGAAGGCACTGGTAGCGGGATAGGAAGGGAGATCCGAGAAGATTGTGCCCTTGACTGAGAAGCAGTCAAAGTTCTCCTCATGGCCTGAAATGCTTCCTGCCCCTGATCCAAGGAACTCTCTGGAGCAGGTGAAAAAAACATCGGAGCAGAGGGTCCCCCGCAATCCAAAGAGGGAAGATCCGAGACCAAGGTAGGAGCCGAGCTCAACTGCACCTAAGCTCCAACAGGCGAGGTCTAATCAGAAGAAAAAGAGGTCGGATTCCTATTTCTGGGTCTGGGCAGAGAGCTACGGCTCCTAGATTCCTCTTGCTCTGACAGAGCAGAGGAACTCAAAGCCAAAGTAAGAGCAGAAGAAAGAATGGAGCTCTGATCCAACAACGCCACAACCTGGATTTCAGGATCTCCCTGCTCTGAACTCAACAGACGGGTTGGAGGAAGAAAAAAAAGAGCAGTAGAAGGGAGTGCCTTTGCTGGATCCAAAGCTCTTGGGCTCTGATCCAACAATAACCTGGCTGAAGCCGGTATCTTCAACAGCCTGTTAACCACCACCCTATCCATGTCTTCATCAGAAAGACTCCTGGTTGAATGGGTGGAAAGGGTTGGTGTTTCTGAAAGACTGGAGATGGGAGCTGAAAGAACACTCTTTTTAAGGAAGGTGACCGGCTCCATATAGTCCCAATTATCAGAGCTGAGGGAATTAGAGCTGATAACTTAGAATACTCTGAAGTTCCCTTGGATCCATGAGTTGTCTGCTCCAAAAGAACCATCAAAGGAGACAACTTAGCTATTTTTTCTGCCAGCTCCGAAGATTTCGTCAGCACCAGAGATCTTTTCTTAGGATCACAGGATCAAAGAAAATTACTAGGCTATTGGTCCTGAGGCCCCTACAAGCCTAGCCAAGAATTTAGCCCATGTTCCAACAAGTCAACACTCTATGTCACTGTCCAGCAGGGACACAAGTGGAATGCCAGGGGTGTATTTTCTGTTCCTTATCCAATTATTCAGGTTGCGCTTAAAAAGGTTTAATGAGGTACTCTGCTTTACGTGGAGAGAGAGTCTATTACACAAAAGGGGAGTCTCTGGGACACAAATCTGTCCCACGAATGAGTCCTATTGATGTTACAGACCAGGTTGAGGTCACGCATGCGGGTTACTCGAGTGAAGCTTGACTTGTGGATATGCACCAGTCCCATCAGGGCGGGGTCTGAGATTGCTCTGTATGCCAGACAGAGGTCACCTCTGAGGAGGCTGCATGAAACTGAATAGAGGGACAGGGCTTTTAGCCTATATGTGTATGGAAGATGTCTGAGGCCCTGGATTCTCTGGGTGAGAAACCTCTGTGGTCTCTCCAGCTGCTGCATGTGCTTTGTGAGGTACATGCTGAAAGGGGCATTGTATTCGATAATGGGTCTTATAAGGGAAGAATACAAGGATGTTCTGACCACCTTGTCCCTGGATCAGATACCCTTACTAATGAGGTGGGCCATGTAGAAAGCTTTCTGTACAACGAAGGCAATATGGTGGACAAAAGTCAAATTGCTATCAACCTGGGTGCCCAAGTCCATCACGACTGATTGCGTGCTTAGTACCTTGTTATCAATGTGATAATTTGTGTGGATGTCACTCGCCCCAAAAGGGATGATGATGCATGTTTTGTCATTCTTGAGGCCATGTTTCTGGCACTAGTCATTTGTTTGGGTGAGACCCTCTTGGAGGATGTCCACATCACTAGGGGAACTGATGACAGCACCCAGCTTGCAGTCATCTGCAAACTTGGTCAGCCATAGCCCACTTGGTTAGGCCTGCACCTCCAAGAATTATATCCCAAACAGCAGAGACCCCAAGACCAATCCCTGGGGTACACTGCTTGTTACGGGTCTACTACTTGAGATGGCTTCTACTATTTTGACTACATAGGTTCTATCAGTGAGCCAGTGTGCTACTCATCTGGTAATATATGGACTGATGCCTAGTTGAGAGAGTTTATCTATTACACCTGAGTGGGGAATAGTATTGAAGGCTTTGATCAGGTCAAGGTAAGTGGTGTGCATAGTCTTCCCCTCATCTATGGCCTTGGTGACTGTCTTAAAGAAGTCAACCAAATTTAACAGGCATGATCTTCCCTTGAAAAAAACAAATTGTGTGGGATCAAATGTCTGGAGGTTGCCAATGTCCTTGTTAATGTGGTCCATGATAATCCACTCCATGGCCTTGCAAATCAGCTAGTTAGGCTGATGGGTCTATAATTTCCTGGATCTGTGTTGGCCATTTTCATTCTTCCTCACTATGGAGTTATAGATCCAACCCTCAGATCTGACTTGGCCACATTTCTTAGACTTGGATCTTAGTCTCAAGCTCCTCCCTCTACCCATGATGATCTACAATCTCTGTAGCTTCCTCAGATTGAGTTTGCTGCATTATTGCCTACCAAATAAAGAGATAGTATAGATAGAAATTAGAGGCTCAAACCAGGAATGTAAAAGTTCCTATAAACTCAAAAGGTCCTCTAGAAGTCAATAAGTTGGAGATGACTGGAAGGGAAGTTGAGGAAGAATGAAAATGGACAACACAGATGCCAAGTTATGGTAAGTACATAACTTCTATATCTGATGTTGTCCTTTTCATTCTTCTTCACTATTGGATCAGAGTCTCCAGTTATGTTACTCTCGGGTGGCCTCAAGATATGATATGCCGGAGCACTGTTGAACCAAAAGAAGCTCTACTTCTGGAGACAATGCCCAGTTTATAATGTGTTACAAAGGTATGAGTCTTTGACCAAGTGACTGCAGCACAGATATCATCAATTGACACTCTGAAGGAGAAAACTGATGATGTAGCCATAGATCTAGTAGAATAGGCTTTAGGAGGACAAGTCAATTTCAATCCATTTTTTTGAAGAAATTAGTAAGATACAGTCAGTAATCTATTCAGCCAATATAACTCTGGAAACTGTTTGACCTAGTCAGTTAGGTGAGAAAGAAACAAATAGCTGATCAGACTTTCTGCACTGTTTTGTTCTATAAAGGTAGAACTGCAGTTGTCTATGAGCATCAAGGAGATGCAAAATATATTCGCCCTTGTTAGAAAATTTTGGAAAGAAGGCTGGCAACTGGTTTATATTAGCCTCTGTGGCTACCTTAGGCATAAAGGATGGACTGGTATGGAGGGAAACTCTATCTTTGTGAAAAACTATGTAAGTCATTTTTGATAATAAGGCCTGAAGTTCAGAGGTTCTTCTTGCTGAAGTAAGATCTACCAACAAGATGGTTTTCCATGAAAGGAATTTCATTTCATAATCATTATCTGGATCAAATGTTTTTGAGTTAGTCCTTGAAGAATAATAGTTAGATCCCACAACTGAGTCGGACCTTTTATTGGGAATCAAAGCAGAAAAATCCCTTTCATGAAGGCTTTACATAATTTAGACATAGGAAGGGAGCCAGAGACATTTCCAGCATGAAAATTTGAAATGGCTGCCAGATGAAGTTTTATACTGGAAAAACTAGTTCCTTCCATGAAGAGCGAAGTAAGAAAGAAAGGTGGCTGAAACTGGGGCTGAGAAAGGATCAATATTCTCTTTGGAAGCCCAAATGGCAAATCTTTTCCATTTGTTTTGATACACTGTTTTAGCAGAAACCTTTTGGTTAGCAAACCTGGACCTTTGTAGAATTACTGGAATTGGAGATACCAAACTGTCAGTTTAAGGGTGAGTAGATTGAGGTGTTAATTCCCTGATGGATGAGAGAGGAGGTCATATCTGGGCTCCCGAATACATAGGGGATATTTTAGATGAGACCAGAGAAAGTGGAACCATGCCTGACAAAGTCAATAGGAGGCAATGAGGATTAATGAACTCTTCAGCCATCTGGCTTTCTGCAGAAACTTCAGGATCAACAGTAGAGGGATTAAGCATAAAGGAGACCAGAGGGCCAATTGTGAACTAGAGCATCCCATGGGGAGTCCCCCAGAGGAGGGATCAGAGCAAAGTACTTGCTGCACTTGTTGTTTGGGGGGAGGTGAAGAGGTCACAGTAAGGTTGGCCCCAATGGCTGAAAATCAGATTCGCCACTGACTGATTGAGCAACCACTCGAGAGGAGTCAGAATGGACCTGCTGATTTTGTCTGCTAAAATGTTGGTTTTCCCCAGTATATGTGTTGCAACTAGAAGATATTACCCATTCCCAGACCCACATGGCCTCTCTGCATAATGGAAAAGAACAGGTTCATCCTTGTTGATATACCAGACTACTGACATGTTGTTGGTGTGTACTGCAATTGTCCCACAGGGAGGCTGTCCTGAAAAGCTAACAGTGTTAAAGGAACTGCTCTCATCTTTAAAATGCTAATATGCAATCTGGCCTCTGAGGAAGACTATGTGCCTTGGACCATCTTTCCCTCGAAATGTAACCCCCCCCTCCAGTGTGTGGTTACTGTTACTGTAGGGGGAGGAAGAAGGAATGGCCTGCCCAGGAACAGAACTTCTGAATGAATCCACCATTGAAGATGACGTCTGCAAATTGGAGTCAACATGACAGGAACAGATAATTGTTGGTAAAGAATAGACCACTGAACAGCCAAGGTCCACTGGAGAACTCACATAAAGAACCTTGCTAAGGGCACTAGGATGATGGCAGTTGACACAGAGCCAAGAGATTGAAGTATCAGTCTCACCAAGACTGTAAAAGAAATTATTTCCCATACTTGGTGTCTCAAGGACGCTCTGTGACGAGGAGTCAAAAAAGCTATCTGATGCACTGTATCCAGGACAACCCCAATGAATTCCAACCTCTGAACAGGGAGAGGTTCAGTTTGGCAAGATTTATGGTAATGCCCAGGTAGCTGAAGATCTGGAACAAACAGTCCCTGGCTTGAAATAGATGATGCTGGGTTGGAGCAGTGAGAAGCCAGTAGTCCAAATACAGAAATGCCTGGAATCCTTTCAGTCTCAGGTGAGCTGGCACTACTGCCATGATTTGATAAACACCCTGGGGGCTGGGGCGAGTCCAAAGGGTAGAATGCTGAACTGGTAATGGCTGGCTACTAGTCTGAAGTGCAAATGAATTCTGGAGCATCTTTCTATTCTGATGTGATAGTAAGCATCCTTAAGGTCTAGTGAGCACAACCAATCATCATTGTGCAACAGAGGTAGAATGGACTGAACCATAATCATTGGGAATTTTGACTTCTTTACATGTTGATTTTCACTGCTCAGCTGTAGAATGGGTTTCAAGCCCTCTGTTTTCTTTGGCACTAAAAAGAAGTGGGAGTAAGTTCTTAATCCTCTTTGTCCAGTTAGGACCTCTTGGATGACTCTTTTTTGCAGTAATTTTTGAATTTCCAGTACTGAATGCTCCCTCTGGATGGAACATTGGGAAGTTTCTTTTGTTCCACCGGAGGCAGAAGGGAAAAAGGAATGCAATAACCTATGGATATTATGCTTAGCACCCAGGTATTTGTTGTCAGATTGGTCCAGGCATCTAGGTGCAGGGAACAATGACCTCCGACTGGCTCCAGAGACGGACAGCTGCCCAGCACTTCAGGAGCACTGATAGGGCTTGTCACAGAAAGGTTCTCTGAACCCATGATTCTGCGGACCCCCTCTGCCTCTACAGCAGCATCTACCATTGAAGCTTCCTCCTCTGATGGAAGAATCCTCGCATTGATCCTGAAAATGGCCTTGAGATTTTTTAAATCAAGTCTTTTTGGAGAAAGTGCACTGAGAGGTTGAAAACTTGACCCCTATGGCAGACAGCATCTTCCCTTCCTGCTTGCTGTGGGTAAGAGTCTCCTTGATGGATAGCCCAAACAAAGAGGAGCCATCGAGTGGGACATTGACAAAGGATGCCTTAAATGGTTCCCAAAAGTCACAAAGCCTCATCCAGGCATGCCTTCTGACTGTAATACCTGAGCCAGCTGCCCTTGCGGTATCCTCCATTGAATGGGAGATAAGCCTCATGGAAGAGTTAGACATAGAAGCAAGAGTAGCCATGTGGGGAAAATCTTCCTTGAAGTCTTCATCTGACATGGTCTCTGCAAGAGACCTGGACAGATCTTTGACTAAATAGTTCTGCAAACGAGTGAAATGTGCCAAGTAATTTAACGATCTCAGCACAAATGTAGCTGAAGAATAAATGTGCTTACCAAACTTGTCCATTGCTCGAGAGTCCCTGTTTGGCAGATGGACAGAGGAGCTCTGTTCTGCTAGCTCCTTCTTGGTGGCTGCTGCTACAACAATGGCATCAACAGGGAAACCCTTAGACCAATGAAGTCTGTCTTTGTGGGGAATCAGAAACCTGTCCGAGCATTTTGGGATTGGTTTAATAGTATCTAGCTCCTTCCTAGCCCAGTGGGAGGCTAAGTCAATAAGTTCATCTCCGGAGGTAAGCCCAAAATATAGACGGTCCCACTCCAAAAGCATCCAAGAACTCAGACTCCTCAGAAGAAGGAGTTTGGGCTGACCAGCCAACTTTCTGCCTAAGGATCTCCAAGATGTCTCCAAAGGAGACATCATCAGGTGGTGATTAGGGGATCCTTCTTGATCATCAAAGTCCATGTCTTCTGTGAGTGCCTCTATTAGGGAGTCAATGTGCCTCCTTTTGCACATTTTCTTCTGAGGAACCTCCTCTGTGGGGTGTTCAGGGGACATATCAGAAGAAATGGGAGCTTCCTCAAGGAGAAGAACTCTCGAAGCAGGCTGACCCTAGACAGGGATGATGGGCTCAGCATTCATATCCAGTGAAAGACAATGGGGAGGGTCAGAGGCAAAAGAAGTCAGATATCTGTGAGCAGAGAAAGCCATTTCCACAATCTGGAAGGCTGATGGACCAGGAGAAACTCCCGCCATCTCCCTCAAAGCTGAGGCAGTTGAAGAAGCATGATCCATGCTCCTCAGACAGGATCAGACCCAAGCTGTTGAGGCCAAAGCACAGAGAAGAAGGGATGGGTCTGAAAAAGCAAGAACTGAACCCCGCCCCCCCATATCCGACATCAACCTCTAGGATCCAAGACCCACTCTGATCTGAAGCTCTCAGAGCAGAGCTAGTCAGGGTAGCTGTCAGAGTCAATGAGGGAAGCTTCCTCGGATTTTTGTCTTATGGTCTTATTCCTTGAAGTGTAAGCAAAGGTGAATGCAGTCAGGTAAACATCTGGATAATGCGTCTTTTGAGATGTTCTTGCCCATTCTATTTGGGACCAGGGATATAAATAATTGAATATCCTACCTGAATGGTTTGGTTAATGTGGAGGTAAAATCTGAGCTGCCTATAAACATCCAGGACATGTAACTTTTAGTTATGTACTTACCATAACTTTAGATGTATGGGATCCATCTCGCCTACATTCTCTACAGATGGGTTCGGAGCCGATCCTCGGCTCCGACTCGGACGCTATACAATAGAACGCAGTCTCTTATTGGCTGAGTTACCTCGTATCCCAGGATGCACCACTACTGCTTCCCCAGATCTTGTTTGTCCGCACACATGCACACCCACATAGACTGTTGTTATAACATTGCCAGGTGTTTCAAGAGAGGAAAAATTGAATTCGGATCGTCCGGTCTCTTCTGGCCTACAAGGCAGGGGGAAGGAGGGTGGGTTATTAGGAATGTAGGCAAGATGGATCCCATACATCTAAAGTTATGGTAAGTACATAACTAAAAGATGTAATGTGATCCTATCTCGCCTACATTCTCTACAGATGGGACAGCGTCCCTAGCACCTAATTCCTGGGTGGCTCATTGGAAAACGGTCCGGAGAACCGTGGAACCGAAGGAAGCTTGACCCCTAGATGCCACATCCAATTTGTAATGAGAAATAAAGGTGTGTAGAGAAGACCACATAGCAGCAGCACAGATGTCACTAATAGAGAGCTTGGAATGAAAGGCTGCCGAAGTGGCCATAGCCCTGGTAGAATGAGCTTTCACTGGAACTGTAAGCTCCTTATTTGAAATGCGATAAATATGACTGATACAGTCTCTGATCCACTTAGCAATAGTGACTTTCGTGACGGCTTTGCCCAATTTACTATCGGAAAAGGACACAAACAGTTGATCTGATTTTCGTGCTTGGTGTGTCCTATCCAAATAGAAACGTAATTGTCTGTGCACGTCTAAGCTGTGAAAGGTATACTCAGCTCTGTTTGAATACTTAGGGAAAAAAAAACGGTAATTCCAGTGATTGTTGTAAACAAAAGTTAGAACAAACCTTTGGTATAAAGGATGGGATTGGTCTAAGAGATACTCTATCCTTGTGAAATACCAGGTATGGTGGTTTGACGCATAGGGCTTGAAGTTCTGAAACTCGCCTGGCTGATGTAATAGCAACTAGAAGGGCGGTCTTCCAAGAAAGAAATTTTAAGTCACAGGTTGCTGCCGGCATAAAGGGAGGTGCGGTTAATGCACCTAACACTACGTTAAGGTCCCACGGTGGTGCGCGATGAGATATAGGAGGCCGTAGAAGCCAAGCTCCTTTAATAAAATCTTTGCACAACTTGTTGCTCATTAAGGGTGGTTCTACGCTCTCGTGAAAATTGGAAATAGCCGCCAATTGAACTTTAATGGCAGACACCAAACAACCCTGGTTGAACAGGGAAGTTAAAAACTTCAGAACCTCTGACACCGAGGCTGTCATAGGGTCTAATCCTCGGAGTTGGGCCCAAATAGCAAACCTCTTCCATTTACTGCTATACATCTTCTTAGTAGAAGTTTTGTGAGCCGAGGACAAAATATGCATGACTTCAGGGTCGAAAGAATGGCTGCTCCTAACTATGGTCAGAAGAGGAGTAGCCAAGCTGCTAGCTTCAATGAATGGAGGGACTGATGGAGCTGTCCTGACTGATGCATCAAGAGGTCTGGAACTTGGTCCAGGAACCAGGGACCCTCCAATGCATATTTGTGAGGAAAGGGGAACCAGACTTGATGAGGCCAGTATGGGGCGATTAGAATCATTTTGCTTTCCAAGTGAATCACCTTCTGAATCAACCTGGGGAGAAGGGGAACCGGTGGAAAGGCGTATAGCAGACCAGGGGGCCAAGCTTGGGCTAGAGCATCTTTGGGGATCTCCCCCGGAACTGGGGTGAGAGAAAAGAACTGCTGGCATTTTGCGTTGAGGGGAGTTGCGAAAAGATCACAGCATGGAGCTCCCCATCTCGTGAAAATCTGTGTTACCACTCTGTCATTCAAGGACCACTCGTGAGGGGAAAGAATAGTCCTGCTCAGTCTGTCGGCTATCACACTGGATCTCCCCGGAATGTGTGTTGCCACTAGAAAACGTTTGGTAGCAATCACCCAATCCCATACCTTCATGGCCTCTCTGCAAAGGGGGTAAGACCTGGTCCCTCCTTGCTTGTTCAAGTACCAGACTACCGACATGTTGTCGGACTGAATGGCAATTGTACCCTGAGGGAGGTGATTGTGCAGTGCTTGCAACGTTAAAAGCACCGCCCTCATTTCCAGGATATTGATGTGGAGAAGAATCTCGTCGGAGTGCCACATGCCTTGGACCGACCTGTCCAGATAATGTCCCCCCCACCCTGTCTGGGAGGCGTCCGTAGTCAACGTGGCCGAAGGGAGTGGAGGAATGAATGGTCGCCCTAGATTCAGGTTGGAGGAAAGAAGCCACCAATGAAGATCCTGTTTGCACGTCTCTGTGATCAATATATGGTGACTGAGGGGAAGGTCTTGATAAGACCACTGGACTGATAGGAGCCACTGGAGTATCCTCATATGCAACCTTGCCAAGGGGACCAGAAGAATGGTGGCTGACATGGAACCCAACAGCTGCAGGACCATTCTCGCTGGAGCACGACGTCTGAGGAGCAATGCCCGAACCGGAGACTGCAGTGTTGCTATCCTTTCCGCAGGAAGATAGACTCGCATCTGCCTTGAGTCTATTTCTGCACCAATAAACAGAATACGCTGTGATGGCAGCAATACGGATTTTGTTCAATTGAAGGTGATTCCTAAGGAGTTGCCTAGGGAAATAATGGCTGCTAGAGTTTTGAGGAGTAGATGCCTGGAGGTGGCAGTTAGGAGCCAGTCGTCTAGGTATGGAAACACCTGGAATCCTAGACTTCTCAGGTGAGCAGTCACCACTGCCAAACATTTGGTGAACACCCTGGGGGCTGTGGTGAGACCAAAAGGCAGTGCACGGAACTGGAAATGACTGTCTCCTAGGCTAAAGCGCAAGTGTCTCCTTGACGCCTGATATATCAGAATGTGATAATAGGCGTCTTTGAGATCTATGGAGCACATCCAAACACCTTTCTCCAACAGCGGGAGAATGGATTGCAAGGTGACCATCCGGAATTTGGACTTTTTCACTGATCAGTTTAACTTGCTGAGATCCAAAATGGGCCTCAAGTCCCCGGTCTTTTTTGGTACCAAAAAGAATCTTGAGTAAGTCCCTGATCCGGCCTGATCTGCGGGGACAGGTTGGATGACTCCTTTTTGAAGCAGCTTCAATATTTCGCTGGCTGCCAGATCCCGTTGACTGGGTGGCAGGTCCAGGATTCTTTGGGATGGTGGGGGGGGTTGAGAGAAGGGAATAGTGTAACCTCCGGCGATGATTCGGAGCACCCATTGGTCCTGAGTGATACTTTCCCAGGCCTTTAGGTGCCTCGAAAAACGACCCCCGACTGGCTCTGGAGCTGCACAGTCGGGCACTCCTTCAGGGATGTTGGAAGGAGGAGGAGCCAAGAAAGGACTCGCGGTCTCCAGTGTTGCGGGGGCTTCTGCTGCCTCTGGGACGGCATCTCCCTGAAAAATTTCCCCCTCCTCTGCCTCTAGAAGGGGAATCGCTCTGTTGTGACGAGTAAGGCTTTTGAGACTTACGGAACCACATTTTCCCTCCTCTTCGAGCCTTGGAATAAGGTCTGAAGGGAGTGGAAAACCGGGCCCCTACGGCAGTTAAAGTCTTACCCTCCTGTTCGCAGCGAGTCAAAGTGTCCTTTACCTTGGGTCCAAACAGAGGACCCATCAAGGGCGTCAGCAAAGGAAGACTTAAAGGCCTCCGCAAAGTGACACAGGCGTAGCCAGGCTTGTCTCCGTAGAGCAACACCTGTTCCCGCCGCTCTGCTCGCTCCTTCGGCGGCATACGAAATGATCCTCATGGACGAGTTGGATAAGGAGGACAGGGTAGCCAACTGGGAGTTAACCGTCTGGGCTAACTGCTCAGGTGAGTTACCGGAGAGGGTATCCGAAAGCTCCTTGACCAGATCCCTCTGCAGTCTGGTGAAATGCGTCAAGTAATTCAGAGACCTTAATGTAAAGGTTGCTGAAGTAAGGGTGCACTTCCCGTACTGATCCATGCTCCTAGACTCCTTATTAGGAGGATGGACGGACGTTGAAGCCTCTGCCACATCCTGCTGGGTGGCAGATGCCACCACCAAGGCATCTACAGCCACACCTTTGGAAAGAAAGTCCTTGTCAGAGGGTGCCAAAGGGAATTTATTCGGGCGAGCTGGTACCAGTTCAACGGAGTCCGGGTGTTCCCACGCCCTTCGAGAGATCAAATCCAGAAGCTCATCAAAGGGCGGAGACTCCCAGGAGGCGGAGGGCTGAGCCTTGAAGGTCTTGAGGAACACCGACTCCTCAGCAGAAGGGGGTTTGGACTGCTAGTCGCCTCGTTGCTTAAGGATCTCCAAGATGTCCACAAAGGATACATCATCCGAGGACGACTTGGGGGACCCTTCCGCATCATCGAGGTCGGTATCCGAGGTGAGGGACTCATCAGGGGAGTCGACGTGCTTCCTCTTGCACTGTTTCTTCCTCGGAGGTTCCTCCAAAGACGTTTCGGAGGGACCTCCAGGAAGAAGGGAACCCCTCAGGCCCACGGGCTCCGCTGTCGTGAGACAGGGGGATTGCAAAGGAGCCAGTCTCCGTGCCAAGGGAAGGTGGTGGTGAGATTGTAGAAGTGGCCAGAGAGGATTTGGCCAAGGTACTCCTCATGGCCTTGAAGGCGGGACCCCCAGAGTCCTGGGATGGTCCAACCCCCAAGGCCACAATAGCAGTCGGAACTCCCGCCCGGCCTTTCAAGAGGAGGCTCGGAACCGAAGGATCGGTCCCAAAGTCCCCGGGGCCAACAGAGGAGGTCCGCATACCGAACCCCGACCCGAAGGGCGGGGTTGGAGTTAGGGTCGGAACCGACCCGACAACCTCCACCGGCTCCACCGACTCCAACAGCACCAAAGCTGTTGGAGGAGGAACTGAGATAGCAGAGTGGGAAATCGGCTCCAGAGCCGACTGGGCTGGAGTCGAGACCAGCTTTTGAAAGACCGGAGACTGAAAAAGCCTTTGAAGCACCCTGTCTACATCCGAATCAGACATCCTCGACGACCGAGAAGAGACCGACTGGGTCCAAGTCGACTTCTCCGCCAGCTCCAAAAGGGGGGGCCCCTGG
>NC_056741.1:159116044-159288544 GCF_019279795.1 Protopterus annectens
CCAAAACCCCCAAAAGGGCAAATATCTATCCCAGCAGAGTGCTGCCCCCCTGACATCTCAGATGCTCAGGTAAGAGCTGCCTTCTCCAAAGCAAAAAACACAGCATCAATGGGACAAGACGGTGTCCCGGGCTGCGTCCTACATGAACTCCAAGAAGAGCTAAACCCAAACATAAAACTACTGTTCAATCTCAGCCTTACTACAGGATATGTACCCAAATAGTGGTGTACAGCAACAGTGGTCCCTCTCCACAAAGGTGGTGCCTCAACAGATCCTGGAAACTATCGCCCGATAAGCCTGACTAGCTTGGTCTGCAAAGCTATGGAAAGGATCATCATGGACCTCATAAATAAAGATATTGGGGACCTACAGACACTGGATCCTACCCAGTTCGGCTTTGTTAAGGGCAGATCCTGCCCCTTAAACCTGGTTGATTTCTTTGAAACAGTCACCAAGGCCATTGATGAGGGGAAGGTGGTCCACACAGCCTACCTGGACCTTGCAAAAGCCTTCGATACAATACCCCACTCTGGCATTATAGATAAGCTCACCAGCTTAAATATAAACCCCTATGTCACTAGATGGGTAGCAAACTGGCTCAAGGACAGAACCCACATTGTTAGAATTGCTGGAGCCATGTCAGACTCCAAACCAGTTACAAGCGGCATCCCACAAGGCTCAGTCCTGGGACCTCTCTTGTTTGGTATATATTTCTCGGAGGTACAGGCCAACACGGAAGGACTGTGGCTGACCAAGTTCGCAGATGACTGCCAACTGGGTGCCATAATCGACTCTCCAGCTGACACAAGCATCCTCCAAAAGGGCCTCATAGAAACAGACAACTGGTGCCAGAGCCATGGCCTCAAGCTAAATACCAAAAAGTGTATAGTCATCCCTTTGGCAAAACAAAGTGCCCACAAATTACCACATAGGTGGTAATCCATTAAGTACAGAAGAAGTAATTAGGGACCTGGGGACCCAAGTTGATAGCAATCTCTCATTTGACAACCATGTGGCCAAAGTGGTTAGAAAAACATTTTATATAGCCCACCTAATCATGAAGGGATTCACATCTAGATCAGGGGAGGTCATCGTGCCTCTTTACTCATCCCTCATCAGGCCCATAATTGAGTACAATGCCCCTTTTGGGATGTACCTTACCAGACACCTGCAGCAACTGGAAAGACCCCAAAAGTACCTCACCAAGAGGATCAAAGGGCTCAAACAGATGCCATATGCTGCCGGGTTAAAGAAACTCCAGCTCTACTTAGTGGCATACCACCTGTTCAGGGGCGATCTGTGCCTGACGTATAAAGCCATGTCCAACCCGGAATTAATGGACATGCTGCACCTCAGAAAATCCAAATCCCATTGAGCTACGATTTCGAGAGACTTGAACCTCAGCACTGAAATAAATAGGACATGCTGGAGGGACAGATTCATAACCCAGAGGCTCCCTTCACTCTGGAATAAAATCCCAGTCCAGGTTAGGCAGAGTCCCTCATTGACTCTCTTCAAGAGGAATCTTGATGAGTGGATGGGAGATTGTAGGTTTAACCCGGGTATCACTTCTGTGTCACTGTTAGACAGAGGCACAGTATACTAACCTCGAAAAAGGGCATAGCAAAATTAATTTAAAATGGGTGGCGAAAGCCAAACACATTCTGGCTAGGCTTATAAATGCCCTAGGGCAGATAGCCTAGTATGAACCTGTGAAGTATGAACCTAAGTAACGTATCTTAAGCAATGTGAAGCACTGCTAAGCAAAGTTTACTAGTATTAAGCACAGTTAAGTATAATTGCTTATAGCTTAGCACTGCTTTAACTAGCGCAATGGCTTTGCGTGGAGCTGCACATCGCGCCAACTAGCGCAAACAAAACATGTTCACGCGGAGCTGCGCACCGCGCTAACTAGCGCAACGTTGGGCAACGTCGGGCAATGTAGAGCAATGTAGAGCAACGTTGGGCAAAGTTGAGCAAAGTCGGCTAAACACCGCCACACCTCCTAGCCGGTCTGGCCAGTAGTAAAATAAAAAGCAATGACAGGCCTCGAACCCTGGATACTGTGCACCATAATCACAGTACTAAACCACTAAGCCATGGCAGCTTTAAATATGGATGCATTTCCAACACACTCCTATATATCAATGGAATTTTATCCATTGCTAAGCAGGTTTGCTTTTAGCTGAGATCTTTCAAAACCGGCCAATCACAAATAAGTGCGGGAAATGAGGCATATTTAAGCTCCATAGGTGGGAATAATGGCCATAACTGGTTGTAGCTCCCATTTGCAGACAGTATGGCTGGTGTTGGAGAGGGATCTCATTTTCGAGCGCAACGGTGGGGCATTGAGGAGTCAAAAGTAATGGTCTGGCTCCTCGTCCATCATCATGATGCAAGACTCCTGCAGGGCCAGTTTCAGGGCACTGACTACAAAGCAGAAGCCTGGAACCATCTAGCACATGATCCTACCAGTGCCACAGGCGTCCCTCGGACTGGTGAGCAGGTCAGACACCACTACTCAGACCTGAAGAGACGCAAGGAGGACTGACTGAACCAGTGGATACAGGAGGCCCGTGAAATAGAAAATGCCCCACTACTGAGTATGTAGCCATGGAATGAAGTATGTAAGAATTGCTATTGTAGTCTAAATTATGGATAGGTATGCCTCAATATCCCTTCATTTACTTCACAGCTGCAGGTGTCCGTGCTGCGAATCAGCAAGCCTATGCAGATAGGCTGCGCCACCAGGCAGGTTAGTAATTATTCTGCATGTGTTGTCATATAAAAGAAGTGAGAGAGCCTGAAAAAGATTGTTGTAACCCATTAGTAAAGGTATAATAAGTGTTGAATAACTTCTCTGCATGTACTGTTATATAAAATAAGTGAGACAGTGTGAAAAGGTGGTGTAACCCATTAATAAAGGTATAATATGTCTTGAATAAAAGACCTCTGCATGCACTGATATATCAAATAAATGAGAGAGCCACTAGAAAAGTGTGTAATGTAATTAATAAAGGTATAATTCCTGGAGTGTGTCAGTGTCACTTTCTTCGATATGTTGTTGTACCCTTGCATTATAGAAATAGTACTGTTGTATTAAGCGCAGTCAACCCACACATGAGTAGGCCCATATAAAGTGGAAGAAGGGAGTGCCAGTAGCTGTTAAGTATATATACAGTCCTCAACTGTCGGTTCATGGCCGGCATGTACAGGTTAATCTGGTACATGAGTAGCTTGTTATTGCGTTCCCCAGAAATGTCAGTGTGCTGCTAGAAATGTAGGGGGCTGTTAACATATACCTGATAATGTCACCTGAACACATCCAGATATGTACATATATAAATATAAATGAAATATATAAATATGTAGCAGTAACATCCGCATCCAGGACAGTTTGTATGTCAGATACAGGTCAGGGATATCAAGAACTAGCAAAACACATTTCACAATTTAACGGACATTGCCTAGTGTAATAATACATGTAGGGGATATATAACTGCAGTCAATAAGAATGTAGTGTAAACTATAAGTATATATAAGTTGTTAATGGAGGTATCTTTTTACACCCTACTGTATGTGCATAAACAATGCAATTCCACACCTCAATGGGTATGTCTAATCTCATAACATTTGTTGGGACACATGTCCTATTTCTTTATAAATATCTGCATTTACTTTGATGCATGTGCCCTGTTCACATACCACAATCTTGGTGGCCTGTTGCCACCAGTCAGTCCTGCATGCTGTTGGAATGTCCACTGTTGTTCTATATATGCATGTATTATGCTTGCTGTTCAACTGTTGGAACTTTGGTGTGTTGAGTTAATGGGAATACTACTGTATGCTGTTACAACTAAATTGGAATGCTGTTGGCTATTACTAACCCATATTGTCATTAAATCCTCCGAAACATAGAATGTATGGGAAGGCCGGTCCCAGCGGACCCACCTGTCCCACCTCAGCTGGCGATGGCAGCTGGCACCAGCAGATCCGGTGCCCAGCCCGGGACCTCCTCCATTGGTCCTGTGCCACCTTCGGGTGGAAGCGCTACAGGGGATGGGGCTCATTCCCCCCCATGCAAGCATGGCCAGAGGAGAGCCACCTATCACCCTCCGAACGGTCCGGGCTGTGGTGCGTAGGGAGATCGAGCGTTCAGTCGCTGATCCTCTATGCCAGCTCGAGGCAAGAGTGGTGCGGCTCATGGGTGAGCCTGCCCCTCCTACACAGCCCCCAGCACAGCCACCCTCCAGGCTGTGAAGGTGAATTGATGACTGCCCATGGGTGGGGAATCTCAGTTCCACTGTTGCCATCTGTGGGCTCATGGGCTTGCGATTTCCAAACATCCTTCCCCGTCAATGGTGTTCACCCACCCCATGTGTCATATTCCGCCCCTGTATGCATCTTGTTTGTCTTGTCTGTTTACCTCCCCAACCTACCTCCCAAAATATACCTACTTCCCCTACCCCACATTCCACTCTCATATGAAAAAAAAAATGGGCAATCTGCTCCCTCAAACAAATTACGCCCCATACATAGCTGCCCATTTTGCACACATGTCTGCTGGACACATAAGCTGAAATTTAATTGGCAGTACAACATACGTTGTTGTCCTCACCCCTCTCTCAGGGGTGGAAGGTTTCAAATTTTTCTCCAAATTGCTAGTATATGCACAGCTGTTGCTGTTAAAGAAATGGGCAGCTATGGACCTTCGCTACACCCGTCCTGCACATCTCGAGCTATTTTCCCTACTGTCTTTCCCTCTTTGTGCCCCTTTTTCACCACTTTCCTATCTCCCCATTTTCTTTTCTTTCAAAGAAATGAGCGCGGGGGTTAGCGGGAGTAAGCACTTTTAAGCAGTAGTTAGCGGGTTTGCTCAAGTGTGTGCTTGTGTGCGCTTAGATAAGCGTCGAGCAAACCTGTGCAAACCTGCTTACAACTGCTTAAAAGTGCCTTAGTCACCCTGCATGTGAGGGCCCTTGTTCTGCTCAGCAGCAAAATAAAACACCACTGTCAGTCTCGAACCCCAGACCTTGGACACACTAGACTGCATGAAGTACCACTAAGCCACAGTATATATACAGCAGGTTGTTGCTGAAATATATATATCATGCATCAGAATGAGTGAATGTAAAGGAAATATAGGAATGCCATAACACAAAACCTGTTCTGTGGAACTTTACCAGCAGTTGTTGTGGAATTGCATTACATGACTGTGATAACAGAACCAGACATTCTAGCAGTAAATAATGTTACAGCAGCACTTTACAACCCCCACACAGTATCATAGCAGGACAATCCCCACCCAAATGTACAAAATACCTGTGTGTTCAAGGTCCAGCAAGGATGTAGGTAGGCATACTTAGTACTGGAATTGTCCAGTTTTCATGAGCATCCTGTGACAATGTCAACAAAAGAAAAATCACAAACTGTGCAGAAGTGAGTACATTAATATCCACAATATAGCAGTTCCCAAACAGTTCATGTGCCAAATGAAAACATCTCAATAACTACGTATGTATGGCAGCTAATTGTATAAGTAGAAAAGAAACTACATACTCCCATGTATCTTGTGTTAGCATTTGTAGGGGTGAGTACAATTCTACACTGTCAACTGTGTACTGGAAGTGGCAACATTCAGGTCTGAGTACAACATTCAAATCACTGGCTACACCCCTAGCATCAGTTATAAGAAGTATACTAACCTTCTGACTTACACAACGGTGTCCACAGCAAATAAACATGGTCCCCACTTTGGAAAGCTGAAAGGGCTACGCCTACCTGACTTAGCAATTTATAGCATTGGGTTGCTATGACAGTGAGTACTGCAAGTACCACACAGCAGGCTGCATGCAATTGCCAAATGGTGGCCACCAATTGGTGCAGAGGCCATCACATGCACATGTGCAGATACCTATAAAAGCAGGCTGTACTTGCTGTCCACACATGCAATCATTTCAATGCAGGTACGGAGGGAGAGAGAGAGAGAGCGAGAGAGAGAGAGAGATGGATGCAGACAACAGCAGCAGAAAAAAGATTAAAAAAATATATCGAAAGAAGAAGTAATATATTGAAAAAAATAAAAAATAAAAGAATATATTGAAAAAATATATATATTGAAAAAAATATATTGAAAAAAATATATATTGAAAAAAATAAAAAATATATTAAAAAATAAATAATATATTGAAAAAAAAATTATATTGAAAAAAATATATATCTAAAATAAAAATAAGATAAAAAAAAGAAATTTATTACAAAACACAGGGAACCGACAAATACGAACACATACAAAGGAAAGGTATGTAACAGCTATGTATTTACTGGCATGTAGTAGATGTTTATGAAGAGTACTCTACATAGTTTGAATCATCCATATGTGTCAGCAGTACGTATCTATGCACAGATGCCCTGCATAACTACTGGCATGGAGAAATCAGTGTGTAGCCGTGTGCAGTGGGATATGACTGTGACATATGCAGTTCAGCATTAAATGTCAAACATCTGATCCATGATATCTGTGTTCTGTACAGTAGTGTGTACAATGTCTGTTTGGGGGAGTAGCGCATATGGTTATATAAACATGGATGTGACAGAGTAACAAATGCATGATAGTCATATTAATTTGTAGCTTAGCATTGGCAACAGCTGTACCAGGCTAGTATGCTAATCAAGCATTTGCAGCTATATATACACCCTGTAATATTACTGTGTGCTCACATGTGACACTTGTTCATGTTGCAGCAAGACCCAACAGGTCAGCCGTGAGGTACACAAACTTACAACAGTGTGGCCCTTGTGTGTGTATGGCACACACATACGGAGACATCTGTCTGTGTCAGATATATTAGCATCTGTACATGTGCATAGAGCAAGGGACATACTGCAACTTTGTTTGTTTGTGAAGGGTGGACATATATATGTTGTTGAAGGTTGTTATGTGCATATTTCTATGTAGGTTGTAGTTTGTGGCAAACAAGACAGCATACAGTGCTGGTATATGACATGTGGTGGTTAAACACTGTGGGTATGATTCATCAGGTTTGCAGTGTTGCAGCCAGTGAGGCCTGCTAAAGCTACATGGGCTGAGAACACCTTCAATGCATTCCGCACAACACTGTGCAATATTATGACATAACTGTATACCTCACAACCTTCACATACTTGATATCCCCACCATGAAAGGTGGACTGTATATGTGCCTACATGTATATCTATATGTACACCAATGGATGTTTATATGTATGTGTGTGTGTGTGTGTGTGTGTGTATATATATATATATATATATATATATATATATATATATATATATATAGAGAGAGAGAGAGAGAGAGACAGGGTCATATTTACTGCAACAGATGCCTGGTGACAAAGCCATGGACTCAAGCTCAATGTTGACACTGCATTGGCATCCCTTCTTGCAAAAACTCTGTACCCATTGACTACCACATAAGTGGTAGTCTACTTAACAGGTGGACAGTAGTCTCCCCTTTGATAATCACAGTGCCGCACTAGTCATGTCATCTGTCTACGTGCATACATCATCACAAAAGGTGTGTCATCCAAGGAAATATAGGTCAGTGTTCCCCTCTACTCATCACACATAAAGCCCATTATAGAGTACAATGCCCCATGTGGTATGTACCTCACAAGAAATCTACAGCAACTGGAAATGACACAGACATACCTCACAAAGAGTAATACCAGCCTCAAACAGATGCCCTATGCAGACCATCTCACAAACCCACAGCTAGACTGTGTCGCATACCGCTTACCCAGAGGTGACCTCTGCCTAACATACTAAGCTATGTCAAACCCAGAGCTGTTGGACATGCTCCACGTAAACAGATCACAATCCCTACAAGCTACACGCTCTAGGGATCTAAACCTTGTGACCTCAATAAACAGCACATGCTGGAAGGATAGATTCCTATCTCAGAGACATCCCATACTCTGGAACAAACCATCTATCAATAGCAAACAAAGCTCCTAATTAGCAGTCATCATAAATAATCCTGATGATTGTATGGGAGATAGGAAATACACCCCGGGAATCACCTCTGTGGCTCTGCTTGACAGGGCCACGTGAAACGTAATTACCTGTGTGTCAAATGCCAGTGTAGCGTATGGCTAGACTTCTATAGGCCCTAGGGCCAATAGCCTATTACCTACCTATGAAGCGATACACACCCACATGTACTTGTTGCAATAATTGCAATGTGAGGTTGACTGAGTGTGATGGTGAATGTGTTGGTGAATGAGTCAGAGTTCTGTATATGTGTGATAGCTTAGTGGGAAACTGTTTCTGTCATGGTATTATGTGTCCTAGCTGTGATCCCAGCAAAAGATGTGTATGCAATTGCTAGCTGGAAAAAGCAGTATGCCATACGGTCTGTCGTAGTCCCTTGGTGTCGACTGGGGTGTCCCATTGTAGGCTAAAGCAGTACATGTATGCTTATTGAGTGTTACTGCTGGTGAATCCAACTCCTGTATGAACTGTAGTACTACCTGAAGCTGTATGCCTAAACAGCACAGTATGGTGTATGTCCACATTTCTTGGAACCACTGTTATGTGTGTTCCCTGTAGTCCTCACAGATTACATACCTCAGGCATAAGGTTTTGTAACTACTGACACACAGCACTGTATGGTACACAGGTAAAGGTCATCTGGGTTGCCATACCTTTGTGTCTGGTATGTATGTCTGATGTGTGTGTGGGTATGCCTGTACCATGGCCTCGGTCATATGTGTGTTACAGGATATAGGTGCGTATCTAGCAACATGTATAGTCTAGTACAGCAGTATGCCACCTATATTAACGAATGTGCACATATGTTAGGCAGGGGTTTGCCATCAATGACAAGTGCGGTATACTGGTAATACTGTAACTGGACTTTACAATCATTGCAATGGATTACATATTTCTTGATGCATTAGCTTGATATATACCTCCTGTGGCTAGGTGGTGCATTGTGTCACATACAGTGTGCCATGTACTGTTGTATAGTCGTACATACTGGTTTATCTTTGTTGCTGTGCAAAACATGGTTTGATATATAGAGTTTGCCAGGCACTGTCAGGCAGTTGTGGGCTGAGCACTGATATGTGGTATTGAAAGTGTGTATCCTCTGACAGCCAATAGGTTGCTATATATGGCAGTTAATTGATATATGTACTTTAGAATGTTGTGTGCCACATGACTTGCTCACACATATTGTTTCATTGTCTTCCAGGGTCATGGCCCACCATCGTAACCCCACCTATAGCCCGGCAGAGGAGGAACAGATAACGACAAGCCTGGTGCAGCACTATGCCCTGCTGTTCTCCAGAACCAGCCAGGACCAGCATGAGCAGACTGCACTGTGGTAAGATCTTGTCCATAGGGTAAATGACATAGGCATGCATAACTGGACATATGAGCAGGTACACCATCACTGCAGTGATTTAATTAGACATGTCCGGCAGCGTGCGTCTGATATCCGTAGACAACAGCTTGCCACAGGTGGTGGGGTAGCCATCCATCCCTTCCTCACCAGAGTGGAGGAGCTGCTCCTGAGCCAGGTGGCTCCTGACCAACAACAAGAAGTAACATATATCATCATGGAGGCCAGAGCCACCCAGCAAGTTGACACTGAGCGTGCAGGTAACATGGCATAGCTGTAGACTACTGTTACCTCTATTGGTACAGCATGCTTATGTGAGATGTGTACTGTGTAGTTAGAAGATGTGGTGCCTAGTGTTGTGCAATTTTAATAATTAGGAATATAATTTGTAGGCCTGTGACTGTCAACCGTTGTACTACTGTAACATTGCAAACACACAGTAGCAATGCCACAGTTGTTGTCACTGACAAACTGTCTCATATCCTTGTAGGTCCCTCTGGTGTGACAGCAATGCAGCAGACCCATGCTGGTGAGTGTTCTAAATTTAATATTGCTAATTATATGTGCATGTCATAGGTGAGGTGTAGGCCATGTACACGTATCACACCTATGCATAATGCATGCTGTGCATGTTTGCTGTGAGACTATGCACATCCCAGTAACATGGGTAGCTGTCTAAAACACATACAATACACGGAGCATCCCACACAATTGTGGCAACACTGTAGTGAACATTGGATAGGCAGAGTCGATACACATACACACAACATACACAACTTTGTCATACGCAGTACACGTTAACATGCTACACATGGCGTATTCAGACACCTGCTGTAAGGTCACACTCCAGTATCCCAAATGTCATCCACACAGCACACATAATATACCTGAGGGGTAGATGCCTCTCATGTGGCTGTGAGACACTCTTCAACACATAACACATTCATGTTAGGTAATGCCCCCTGTTGGGCACCATACAAACCCATGTAACAACTGGCTGTGAAATGGTGAATCTAGCCATGGTACTGCAGTTCCGGTACAGCATGGTATCTGCCAGTTTGGCACACATTAGTAGCCTTGAGTGACCACATGATGCTGCATGATGATGGCTCATGGTACTACACCCCATCCAGTTACAATGACCACAGTACTACACATAGCATTAACTGCTATGCACCTCAGTGTTGTGTGTGTGCAAACATATGCACCGATACACAATATGCATAGCAATCACCATTTGTACAAAGTGACACATATATGTCTTGTAATGCTATTGAGTGTATAGGTCACATGACACACACTGTGTATGTGTGATGTTTAATGTTGCAATCGTGTTGTAGCATGTCATGTCATGGCTGGCACTGGCATGTCCACAATATGTCCTACACTCACCATAACCACTGTACAATGGCTATGTTGAGCAATAGTATTCCATCAGGTATACATGCACCACTCATCCTGTGTGTATACATAGTATGCATGTGCTAAACCTGTGTCCACAATTATCTGATAAAGACACAGACGCTGTAATCAAAAATGGATATCTATGTGACACACAGATACACATCCAACCATGGTATGTATACCTGTGAGTGGTGGTGCACAGGACATTGCAGAGCTTTTAATACTTGCACAGCAATGTTGTGTCCATGTACACATTGCATTCCAGGGTGAGGCCAATCACTGAACAACAACACACATGCATCAAAGCCATGTATACTGTTATAAGCAAGGGCTGTCTATACCCGCACTGCATGCTGTTGAGCAACACACGTCCTGCATGCTGACACGTGTGATATAACTGTTTGCCTTGTGATACTGTACCCCACCATCACCGGCTATTGATTATGTTCTGGCTTGCTGGTGGTGTGTGTGTGTGTGTGTGTGTGTGTGTGTGTGTGTGTGTGTGTGTGTGTGTGTGTGTGTGTGCGTGTGTGTGTGTGTGTGTCTGTTTTAGTGAGGAGTGCATTTGAGTGCATGTGTGCATGTGTTCATGTGTGCATGTATGCATGTGTTCATGCGTGCATGTGTGCATGTGTGCATGTGTTCATGTGTGCATGTGTGCATGTGTTCATGTGTGCATGTGTGCATGTGTTCATGTGTACATGTTTGCATGTGTTCATGTGTGCATGTGTTCATGTATGCATGTGTGCATGTGTTCATGTGTGCCGACATCATGTACAGGTCGTAAAGTGTGTTTCCTGTCTTCCTCTCACAGGTGCTGACTTTGGGCTGGTTCACTGCAGCAGGGAAGCTAATGTCACTGAGCAAAATAGTGATGATGATGATAGGTGTGTTGAGGCACAGGCATGTTTGCCAGGGTCTGTCATTGGGCCACCAATCAACAGTACACAAGTGTCCACCCCATCCATGCACACAGTCATACTGCCAATACATCCATCACCAATGCCCATAGCTGAGGTACAGCATACAGTCAGCATTAGCCAGGACAGTGTGGTATCCATGGCACATGCATCCCTACACAGCAGCCATACCCAGATGTCTGGAAGGGCACCACATAGGCAGATGTCCAGGGATCCTTGTCAGAGCACTGCTGCTCATCATGCCACTGGCAGACATGCCACAGGTCTTACAACCTCACGCATGTTCCAGGCTGTCATGGAGGCACAGCCACATATGGAACGGTACACCAGACAGGGACTAAGGGCACAGAGGGCACATAACACCGCCATAATTGACAGTATCCGTGACCTAGCAGGTGCCATCCTTAATTACACTGAGGTCACTGATAGACGTTGGGGAGAGACATAAGATGTCCTGCTCAATGTCATGTCCATGTGTCAGGACAGTACGGGACGGTTGAGTCATCGATGTGGACGTATGCCTGCAACATCAGCAGCTGGCAGTCGCCACGGACATCCCTCAAGTCACAGCCGCTCCCGTAGTGCCAGTACCAGCCCCAGCAATGTTGGGGGTGGGCTGTCCATAGAACATCCTAGAAGACTACATTCACATGGCTCTGGACAGTCCCAGCAGGGACCTGGGTCCAGTGTACATCCATCTACCTCTGGGGATAGTACCCAGTCTGGCTTAGTACCTGATAGTGTCAGTAGCACCCCTGCCAGGCACAGGTACTGTATCCATGGCCAGAGATGGTGATCTGTAAAGACTGGCAGGTACAGTCTATGGCTGTCCCACAAATACTTGTATATGGCAGCCACATGGTGGAACTGTGTGCATGCAGACACACACACACACACATAAACCAGACACCTAGGGCTAACACATACCCACACACATTACATCAACATTGGCCCATAGCAGTACTCTTGCCCCTCACACACACACACACACACACACACACACACACACACACACACACACACACACACACACACACACACACATGTCGATTGGATGGCTCACTGTAGGCCTCTGGCAAACCAACAACACACCCTGTGCATATGATGAAACCTGTGCCACCTCCTGTCATCTGTAACATCGATGCAGGAACAGGCTACCATGGTTCTGATGCACAGGGTGACTTAATAGCAGTATAGCAATGTTACCATGTTGTCAGCAGTAGAGTGTAATGATATGCTTGAAGGTGTAGCTGAGCAGGCATGATGCATTAAAGCTATGATTGTCATTGTAGTATTGTTTACACCAGTGTTAGTTAAAATAGTGTATTGTTCTCCCATGTGCCACTTGGCTGATGTGTGTAGTATTGGCAGCATGTGTTAGAGAGTGGACAGTATGTGTGGGATGTGTGTAGCACAGATTTGCAGGTGTACATTTGTGAACATGGTAGAGGTGCACTGTCTGCATGTACATGCATAGTGGACACATGGGCAGGGTGACATGCCCTGTATTACACAGTAACACTCCATAGTTTCTATTGGTGACCAGTATGCATTGTACTAAACACATTTCGGAACCTGACTACACATGTGTGTATGACATGGTTTGACACTGTGCTGTGGGTGATACTGTTACTATCTGTCATTGTTTTGCATTCTGGTAGTATACATAACTTCAACAGCCTGACCATAACCAATCGTTAGATGATGTCTTGACAACTGACACACAGATGTAGGACACACAGCAACATTTGGATCCTTCAGGTACTATACTATGCCAGTAACCAGTGGTATTCACCTGGACTCATTACTGAGACCACTCCTGTTTGGCATATAGCTCTCTTAGGTACAAGCAATCACAGTAGGGATATGTCCGTCCATTTCTGGTAATGCATACTGTGGCCTATAATGCATTCTCCAGATGACACACACATCCTCCACAAGGGTATCATACAGACAGATACCTGTTGTCAAACCCATGCTGTAAAGCTATAAGCCAAACTAAGCATAGTCATCCACCTTTACGGAACATAGTATCCCCACAGTACCACATAGGTAGTAGCCACCAACATGATGAACAGGTACCGATGTGTACATGCAGCCAAGTGTTACATCATCTCTCCTTTGATAATCACATTTCCTAAGGTATTTTGAAATCCCTTGGTGGATCACATAAGCAATAAGGGGTCTGCATGCATATCCACAAAGGTTGTTGTACACCTATAATGAATAGTCATCATTGACAGACTTTGCTGCGTTTGAATAGGTCTGATATATACCTCGGCCATAAACCCTCACTCACACAATTCAATAGAAAACGTAATGAATGTGTGTGACACGGATGACCTAGGCCAGGGATCACTGCAATGGCTGGCCTTGTCACAAGCATACAGATGTGACCTAAGGTCTGGGAAGCAGCAGCACAGTCTGGCAAAGATGACAGCTGTGTTCCTGGAGAAAGCAGGGTTCCCACACATGCAACAATTGAGGTAACATGTACGTATATGTATTTGCCACACAGCTATCTCACATGTGCAATGCATACTGATATGTCATACAGTAGTAAAAGCAAAACTTACAACACATTGACCAACACTGTCACGCACATAAGAGCACACACACTCACCGAGTGCAGGATTCAACCCCCTACCTAACTACATCATGATACTAGAGGAATACGCATTAACACGATGCGCTATACACATTACTGGAAGGTCTCTTTTCCACAGGTATATTTGTAGGATGGTGACATCATCAGACTTGACAAAGATAAGTATACCACTTGTAAGGTGTTCTACTACTCTACAAAAAGGTTGCTTCTCTCCAAGGTAATTACACATAAACACACACACAGGTGTCAAGTGCAGGATTCAAACCCCTACCTGACTACTTCATGATACTAGAGGAGTACACATTAACATGATGCCCTATACACATTACTGGGAGTTCTCTTTTCCACAGGTATATTTGTAGGATGGTGACATCATCAGACTTGACATAGATATGTATGCCACTTTTAAGGTGTTCTACTACTCTCCAAAAAGGTTGCTCTTTCCCAAGGAGACCACACACAAACACATGTTAAGTGCAGGATTCAAACCCCTACCTAACTACTTTATGATACTACAGGAGTATGCATTTACACGACGTGCTATACACATTACTATGAGGTTTTTTTTCCACAGGTATATTTGTAGGATGGTGACATCATCAGACTATACAAAGTGGGTTACATTAGGTGGCATTAGGTGGGTTACATAGAAGGAATGTCTAAACACTTTGGCCATGTGATCATCAAAGGGGAGTTTACTATCTACCTGTGTCCCCAGGGCCATAATGACTTTCTCCGTACATACTGGATTACCACCTATGTGGTGATTTGTGTGCATTTTGTTTTACCCAAAGGGGATGACTATGCATTCTTTGGCATTCAGCTTGAGGACATTGTTTTGACACCAGGTATCAGTCTCTGTAAGACACTTCTGGAGGATGTCTGTGTCAGCCGTAGAGTCGATTATGGACCACAGTTAGCAGTCATCTGCAAACCTGCAAACCTGCAATTCTGCAAACCTGTTGAGCCATACACCTCCCGTGCTTGCCTGTACCTCTGAGCAGTATCTACTGAACAGGTGGGGTCCCAGGACCAAGACCTGTGGGATGCCTTTTGTGACTGGCTTGGAGTCGGACATGGCACCCGCAACTCTGAACGTTCCACTTTGGTCTTGGGAAGTGTGCAGTTTGCTTTTGAAAATGTCTTCACAGTGGTTTCATTGACTGGGTGGGATGTGGATGTCCAGTGTGATTACTTTATGATCTGATATTACCAGTGAGGGGGTTATCTCTGTTGTGGAACACTGGTACCCCATGTTGGTGATGATTATGTCCAGTATGTTGTCACCTCTAGTGGGCATGGTGACCAGCTGTTCCAGGGCGGTAGAGTTTTTAAACTCTAGGAAACATTGGGCAAAGGACGTTGTACACGAGTAATTCTCCCACTCAGTGTTTGGGTAGTTGTAATCTCCTCATATAATGGTGTTTGATAGGACCTTTATATTTTCCACTGTTCTCAGGAATACTGAGTGAGGTTCCTGAGACAAGGTACATGATCTGTAGCAGGCTACAATCTGATGAGCAGCTTTGCCCAATGTTAGCTGCACTTGCATGGTCTCCAAGGCCTCATGCTGTGCCACTAACCTGAAGGAATGGGTATCCATAAGGTAAATGGGTACACCCCTTCCTTTTGTATTTCACTCATGGTTTTGGGTCCGAAGGTCAGAGGGATTGTGAGTGTTTTACGTGGAGCATGTCCAACAGCTCTGTGTTTGACATAGCTTTGTATGTTAGGCAGTGAACACTTCTGAGTAGGTGATATGTAAGGGAGTACGGATGGAGCATTTTGAGATGGTCTGTGTATGGCATGTATTTCAGGCCGCTAATGCTATTTGTGAGGTATTGCTGCAGGCTTTTCAGTTGTTGTAGTTGTCTTGTGAGGTACATAGCAAAAGTGGCCATGTACTCTATTACAGTTCTAGTGAGTGATGAGTAGAGGGGAACAATGTCTTCTTCTATTCTGCATGAGACACATTTTGTGATGAGGTGTGCCACATAGGAGGGCTTCCTGACTACTGTGGGAATGTGATTATTAAAGTTGTGTCCACTGTCCACCTGTGATCCAAGGTCTCTTGTCACACTTTTAGTGTGATGTATACTACCACCTATGTTGTAGTTCTTGGCTACAGAGGTTTTAACAAAGGGGATGACAATGCACCTTTTGGCATTGAGCTAGAGCCCATGGCTTTGACAACAGCCATCTGTCTCAGTGAGGCCCTTTTGTAGGATGTCCACATCTTTAGTGTTTACAATTATGGCTCCTAGTTTGCAGTCCTCTGGAAACTTCAGTAGCCACAGACCTTCCATATTAAAGTTTATTTCAAGGAAGTAGATACTACACAGCCTGAGAAGTTATCTGGTCCCATGGCTGCTGTGATACTGGCTTTGGAGAGTGTTTTTTACCTGTGTAGCCATGATGACAGCAACTTTGCAGTCTTCCATTATAGAGATGTGCTCTTTCATGGGTGAGAGGGGGGTAAAGTTAACACTGATCCTATCTGCCAGGATGTTGGCAATATCAGTTGTGTCTGTATATTTAGTGCCATTGAGCTGTAACTCAGAACAGATCTGAGTGTAGCCATGACATGGACCTGTCTGTTGGGCAGAGATCTCTTGAGTAGACAGTATGCAACCTAGTACAGATTGGGTTACATTCAGTCTTGTTGCATGGGGCAACTATATGAGGCCAGTAATCCTCTTGTTAAGGTACTTCAGTGGTCTTTCTGGCTGCTGAATGTGCCTAGTCAGATTCATCGCAAGTGTGTTGTGGTACTCTCTGACGGGTCTGATGACTGCTGAGTAGTGGGAACCTCCTTTGACCTACATGCACAGACCTTGGCAGTTTGTGTGAACACATAGCATGGTTTTCTGACCACTTTGTGAATGTGTTTCTGGAAGTAGAGATGACTATCCACATTTGTCCATAGATCCCTTATTATCACATCCGTATTTAGCCTGTGTGTGAGCATGCCCAGTACGACCTTTCAATGTGATGCTGAATGAAATCCACTACATTTGTTGGAGTGTGTGAGCATGCCCGGTATAGACATTTATACTATATGTGTATGGAAAATCAAGTTGTATTTTTACAGCAGGGCTCACCTTTGTGTCATAGATCAACAGGGATCATGCTGTGCCTGCAGGGCTTCCATGAGACACTTTGTATAGACTTATCAACATTTCTACATACAGGGGGGACAGCTATTCTTTCTACATTTCTACCCGGGAGCACACCTGATTGTTACTGTGGGTGTACATAGGATGAGGGTTTCAGCTGACAGTTATACACATTTGCTATGCCTGCACTGTTGCCTATCGTACTGGCTTGAGGCATACTATTGTGCTACAGATCCTAGCATCCAATGTCACGTATATTAGATTGCGACTTCATAGCCTACACAACCCACATCACACCATCTGGCCTGATGTTCTCTGTCTGCATAGACCTGTGGGGGAGGTTACCCATATGCCTCTTTAGGGACATGATACAGCATTTCTTTGTGTTTGCATTAGTGTACAATTGTCTTGCTGTGGCTGTGCCACTGAAACGTTATCATGGCTTAGTGGTTTAGTACTGTAAATATAGTGCACAGTATCCTGGGTTCGAGCCCTGTCACTGCTTTTTATTTTCATGCTGGGCAGACCAGACTGCTTAAGGAACAGTAAAGCAAATATGAGCATGTTTACCTGACTTTGCTCAACTTTGCACGACTTTGCCCGACCTTGCCCAACATTGCTCAACGTTGCCCAACATTGCGCTAGTTAGCACGGGCAATTTTGTTTACATATACTAAATATTGGTAAATACTGCTTAGCACTGATTTATATTGCTTAACACATGGCAATCATGCCTCCGGTGGTGCTGCAGGGGTGCCTGTCAGATGCACATACTACACTCCCTATACATGTTTGGAAACAGGTACTGTCAAGTTAGGCATCCCTTTTATTTTATGTGCGAGTCAGAGAGAGGTATAATTTCCAGTGTTCCTACTGAGCCAGTGTATGTGCTATGCATTGCCTCTTTGCCAAGGCCAAGGCATACTGGGCACGCCTCCTTCTGCCTACTGGGGCAGGCTCAGGTTGTTCCTTCTCCGAGTCACGCTGTGCCTGTGCAGGCCTTGGCAGTGGTGGGGGGCTGTTTGGCCCTGCCCCATGCTGTTCCTGCTGCAACTGTTTTTGCAGGATCATATTGTGTAGCATGGCGCATATCATGATAATTTGGGTACATGTAGTTGATGAGTACTGCAAGGCTCCACCAGATGTGTCCAGGCACCGGAACCATGACTTGAGCATCCCAAACACACGCTCGATTACATTTCATGTTTGTGCGTGTGCTTCATTATGGAGTTCTTGTTCAGGTGTGTGTGCATTTCTAATGGGTGTCATCAGCCACGGCTCCAGTGCATATCCAGCATCCCCCACTAGGTGACCGTCAGTGATGTCCCCAATGGCAAATGTCTGGTACAGCTGCGTCAGATGCCAGATATGGGAATCGTTGTAGCTTCCAGGGCAGCCAGCACACACATTCAGTATTATGCCCTGGGCATCGCACACGACCTGGCAGTTGATGGAGTGGAAGCCCTTGTGGTTGATGTAGGCCCTACCCCACTCATTGGCTGGTGCTTTGATGTTTATGTGCGTGCAGTCAATTGCACCCACTACCTCAGGGTATTCCACTATTTGCTGGAACAGACACATATTGCTGGCCAATACCTCATGGGAATTGGGGAAATATACATGATCACCATGTGCTGACATGGCATTCAGGAACTGGTACAGTACCCTGGATGCTGATGCCTGTGAAATCCCCATCATATCACCAGTTGGTCTCTGGAAGGTACCTGTTGCTAGTATTCTTAGGCCAACACATACCTTGCTTTCCACTGGGATGGATTCCCCTCTGTTGGTTCTGTGTGTGAGGTGGCCTGCACAGCTCAATAATTTGCTGCAGGAGCTCTCTGTCCACTCTATAGCGCTCCACTATCTCCAGCTCATGTAGCCCCTGGTAGGTTACCCTGGGACTGCACACTCTTCTCCATCTCCTCACTCTGGGTTGCTCAGCAACATTCGCAATGGCACCACCCTCAGCATCTTGCACATGTTGCCTTATAATAGCAATGGCAGCCCCTAACATTTTTTGTCTCAGTTAAGCTTTTTAGGTTTTCACTTCTCTTTGTATACTGCAGTGTTGCAGTGTTTCTGAGTAATACATGGGGGAATGTTGTTTGCAGAGTTTTAAGTGCTGGGCTAGGCTGGGTTGGGATAGTGTACTGCCTGTGTAATTGGCTGATTCTAATTGATTTCACCTGGCAGCTCTGCTAGTTCTCCTTGGTTAACTTCCTACTACTACTTTTCCTTCCTTTTCCCTTTCTGTTTCCACAGGGGCCAACGCCGCGCAAACAAGCGCAAACACGCGCACATGCACATAGCCTTACACAAGCTTACACAGGCTTAGGTGGGTGCACATCCACACACACAGGCTTAGACAGCCTTACACAGGCTTACACGGGCACACACACGCGCACACAGGCTTAGACGGGTTTACAGGCGAGCACACACACACACAATGTAAGCATCTTTGCAAGAAACTTTGGTGGTAGCCACGGTGTACACTTTCAGTTTCTGGGTTTCAGTTCAGACAACTGTAGACACGCCTCTTCCAGTCCTGAGTAACTCACAGCAAACACATGCCACTCTGCTCCAATAAGCTTACAGTCTTTGATACATACCCCCTCATCATGTCACCTATCTTCTACTCTGTTACTCCCCTAATCCTACTCTTACACTCTAGGGACATGGTTCGCATGGCAGGGAAAATTAGGATTCACTATCCTTATACTCATTTGCATAGGATTGCCTACTAATGCTTGGTTACATCTCTCAGACTGAGCTTCCCCCCTTAGCAACCACTACTCAGTAGTCATGTTGTCTTCAGCCTGCCATTCACCTGCATGTCAGATGGATATTTTTAATAAAACGGCTATTTTTGGCTTTTAGTTTTTTTTTTTCCTGGTTTTTAGAGCACCGCACGTTTGAGCGGCGCTGTGCTATGCTTAAACATCGGGGATCGGGGGAAAAATTATTTTTTATTATTTTGCAACACATATAAATGCCAATGGCCTTATATTTGGCCATTGGCATACTTCCTCAACTGGATGCATCCTTTATTTGGAGCTGTCATTGCTCTGTTTTGCTATTTGCAGAACGGTACTCAGTTACCAATGGAGTACATTTCTGCAAATAACACTACTCTTACTCGGACAGATTAGTGTTTCCTGGATCGCAAATTTACCTCATTTGCATAGCTTTCAGCAGCAAATGAGGTAATTTGCATAACCTAACACTGTCCGTGCAAGAGTCGTTTTAGGTGCTTTCTTGCATGCCCCTGCCGGCTGTTCCTGGATCGCTCGGCAGACATATTGACTGTCTGGAGTCTTACTCTACTCTTAGACTCCGTGCAAGCCTTCGTGAATCTGGCCTTGTGTATCTGGTGGGCCTATCCAGTTTACAAATGGGTATCATTATTAATATTATTATTAGTTAATGTTATTATTTATTTATTTTTGCCCTGTACTTGTATTGTACTACAGAATGTATTGAAATGAGATGGCCTACAGTATGACAGCATCAGTTTTCTCAGGATTTTACTCTCACCAATTGTAATAATGAATAGGTCATCTCTAGAAAACATTCATGAGGAGAAAACACCAGTTCATCAGTTGGCTGATGTGGGTAAGAAGAACAAAATTAAATTGTTTTCCAGTTACCTCAGCCTTCTGTTATTAGTACTAACCAAGATACATAAGACCAGGGTTCAAGTAATAGCTTCTGTGCCTGAGAAGTTGGCTGGGAGCGGTAGGATTTTTTTTCTCTAGATGCTCAGCTATCCAGCCTTATGTGGGGAGCAGATGTACTACCTTGTCAGAGGTGCCACGTGATAAATACCAGAGGCTAGATCTAGGAATATAAATCAGCGGTTAGCACCTGATATACACTTTTTCCTCTTGCTAATGTTTTGCTTTATCATTTATGCTTGACATTTGAGCACTCAGTTTAAAAAAAAATCATGCATGTAACTGATGATGGTCACTCAGTTTTTTATTTTATGAGTTTTACTACATTCCTGATGACTATTAAGCTTCCCTTTAATCAGACATTACACTGTCTGTGGGGCTGTCATCCAAGCAGCTATGAGGGTAATTTGTGTCCCCCTTGGTATCCTGACCATAAGATAATTTTCACTTATGCCCTAATTCCACGCAGGATGGAATGTGAGCACCGTCATCGCCACAAAGGCCACTTGTGCCTTTTGGTCTGCTCATGCATAATCCCCTATATGTGCTGACAATATATAGGTTCATAAGTTCATAGGTGTGTACTAGGCTAATGGTCCTGGAGCCTTTACAAGCCTAGCCCATAGAAGTGCCCTGGAAATGTGCCACCTGACGTTAGTTCCCAGTGCCTCTATCAAGTAGAGCCACTGGAGTGATCCCCGGAGTGAACTTTCTATTTCCCATCCACTCATTGTGCTAACAATAGCATTAATCACTGGCTTTGACAGCAATGCCCACATCTTCCCTGTAGTGACTCACTGCTTCATGATGACCCTTCACTCTCCACCCAAAGGACTTCTCACTGAAGCAGTAAGATACGTTGGGCAGGATCCACAATTTCTTCCGCCATTCAGGATCCATTCCAGTGCTGTTAAGTGCCCAAGTCATTAGTCAAACTCAGGTCACCAGAGCTGTAGACAGAGCTAAATCCCTCTGCACTACCGATACAGGTCCACTACTCTAGTTTATCAGCTTTCAATCACCAAGTCCTAATACTGCTATTGCATTTGTGTTCTATCAACAGAACTTTTGTCTGTTTTATAAATCTTTAAGCTACCGGTAAAAACTTTTTAAATTCTTTGTTTTACTATAATTATATATGATGAATAGAACTTTTCTCCCCTGGTTACCACTAACAATGGACTATGTCAAGTCAGTACTTCTTGGTCAACAAATATTAATTAATAAATAAATAAATAAAGTAGACTGATCATGAATTTAGGTAGGTAGAAAAGGACTGACACTGAGCAGTCATAGATGAAGTCCAACCAGGGTAATAGCGTATAAGAAACAAACTCTCATCAAGGCATAGATAACAACTGGTACTTGGGTCTCGCTTCTCACTCCTGGCAATAAATTTGCACAAAAGAGCCTGTTGCACTCTCGTGAGAGAAGGGTTCCCTTCCCATAGGGGGATGTATCATATCTTGATAGGATGAGGGGAGGAATAGGTCACCCTGATGCAGGTAGAAATATTAGCTATGTAAATAGCTGTGGTATAACCTTTGAAATGGTGGAAAGTCAGTGGCATTGATAACTTTGAGAAATAGTACATCTGTTTTTTTGTTGTAGCCAATGTGCTAAATCTTAAAATCAATTTAGATGCATAGATGTTGCAGCATTGTATGTATGCTGAAATTATAATTATGCTGACTCAGAGATTATGACATCTCAAAGAAAGAGTGATGTTGACACGTTTTTTTCTGTGTGTTAAATTATAATTCTTTCTCACACATGGTGTGAAGTTGGATTGAGAATAATAAAGTAAAGTAATGATGTAAAACAATGCAGGTGTAACAAAGTAAGGTAATGATATAATGGCGTGCAGGTGTAATAAAGTAAGGTAATGATGTAATGCAGTGCAGGTGTAATAAAGTAAGGTAATGATGTAACACAGTGCAGGAGTAATAAAGTAAGGTGATGATGTAACGCACTGCAGGAGTAATAAAGTAAGGTAATGATGTAAAACAATGCAGGAGTAACAAAGTAAGGTAATGATATAATGGAGTGCAGGAGTAATAAAGTAAGGCAATGATGTAATGCAGTGCAGGTGTAATAAAGTAAGGTAATGATGTAACACAGTGCAGGAGTAATGAAGTAAGGTAATGATGTAACACAGTGCAAAAGTGCTAAAGTGACATAATGATGTAATGAAGTGCAGGAGTAATAAAGTAAGGCAATGTAAAGTAGTGCAGAAGTACTATAGTAAGGTAATGATGTAATGAGGTGCAGGAGTAATAAAGTAATGTAATAATGTAATGCAGTGTAGTAGTAACAAAGTATGGTAATGATGTAACAGTGCAGGAGTAATAAAGTAAGGTGATGATGTAATGCACTGCAGGAGTAATAAAGTAAGGTAATGATGTAACACAGTGCAGGAGTAATAAAGTAAGGTAATGATACAATGGAGTGCAGGAGTAATAAAGTAAGGTAATGATGCAATGCAGTGCAGGGGTAATAAAGTAAGGTAATAATGTAACACAGTGCAGGAATAATTAAGTAAGGTAATGATTTAACACAGTGCAAGAGTAATAAAGTAAGGTAATGATATAGCACAGTGCAAGAGTAATAAAGTAAGGTAATGATGTAGTGTAGTGCAGAAGTACTAAAGTAACGTAATGATTTAATGAAGTGCAGGAGTAATAAAGTAAGGCAATGTAAAGCAGTGCAGGAGTAATATAGTAAGGTAATGATGTAATGCAGTGCAGGAGTAATAAAGTAAGGTAATGATGTAACACGGTGCAGAAGTACTAAAGTGACATAATGATGTAATGAAGTGCAGGAGTAATAAAGTAAGGCAATGTAAAGTAGTGCAGGAGTATTATAGTAAGGTAATGATGTAATGAAGTGCAGGAGTAATAAAGTAATGTAATAATGTAATGCAGTGCAGTAGTAACAAAGTATGGTAATGATGTAACACAGTGCAGGAGTAATAAAGTAAGGTGATGATGTAACGCACTGCAGGAGTAATAAAGTAAGGTAATGATGTAACATAGTGCAGGAGTAATAAAGTAAGGTAATGATGCAATGCAGTGCATGGGTAATAAAGTAAGGTAATGATGTAACACAGTGCAGGAATAATTAAGTAAGGTAATGATTTAACACAGTGCAAGAGTAATAAAGTAAGGTAATGATATAGCACAATGCAAGAGTAATAAAGTAAGGTAATGATGTAGTGTAGTGCAGAAGTACTAAAGTAACGCAATAATTTAATGAAGTGCAGGAGTAATAAAGTAAGGCAATTTAAAGCAGTGCAGGAGTAATATAGTAAGGTAATGATGTAATGCAGTGCAGGAGTAATAAAGTAAGGTAATGATGTAACACAGTGGAGGAGTAATAAAATAAGGCAATGTAACGTAGTGCAGGAGTAATAAAGTAAGGTAATGATGTACCGCAGTGCAGGAGTAATAAAGTAATTTAATGTAATGCACTGCAGGAGTAAAAAAGTAAGGTAATGATGCAATGCAGTGCAGAAGTAATAATGCAAGGTAATGATGTAATGCAGTGCAGGAGGCCTTACCCTTTTCTTTACTTTTCATGTGTTGTTGTTTATAAAGTATGCATGAATACATGTGTCTTCAGCAAGTGAGCTTTTGGTTAAGAAATGTCTTGCAATCACAGTTCTTTGTCTGGATGTATAAGATGTCATAGTATTTATAGCAGAGCATATTTAACCACCTCATATGCCTGAAATTAACTCTTTCAAAGTAGTTCTTGCGTGTGGTCCGAAGAGGAAAACTACTGCTCAAAGACTGTTTAGCATGCGCAGTAATGTTTAATCAGTTATTTATTAAAAACTGTAACCATATCCAAGGTTGACCTTGTCCTAATATAGCTCCACACTACTCTAGTTAGTTACACCCATCCAGTTCTCTGCAGCCCCACCAGCACCTTGCTTTAAAGATACCAGCTGCCTCTGTATCCTTCATTAACACTGTTTATCTTCCCCTCAAGGTCTTGTTATACAACTTGATCATTTCCAGTCAGCTGCCTCAAGTCCATATCCTTATTCACTCTGCTTAGCTCTAATCAAACACCCTCTTGCCATCTACCCTCATTAGCTTCACCACTCATTCTGCAGTGTCTCCCTTCATTCAGCCTCTGAGCAGTTCTGCTAAGGATCTTGTCCCCAGTCAAGCTGGTGAAATCTATTTCACTCCATTCCCTAGGTTCTTATATCTGCTTAGCTCTACTCCATTCTTCCTGGTTCATCTTCTCACCATTATGTGCAGCTCTCCTTACATCCCCCATGTTATCCAGTCTGATTATCTGCCACTGGGTTCTTGTCTTCATCTCTGATGCTCAAATCTACTTCCTTCCATTGCTGAGTTCCCTATTTTCATCCAGCCTGCTCAGCTCCACCTCATTCCACCTTTCCCACCCCAATCAGCTTCACTGAGGTCACATTTATCATTCATCCTGCTGAGATTCACTCTACCCCCCAAAGTTCCTCTCCTCTTCTCTATTAACATGCTGAGGTTGACTTACGTCCCTCACCTTTTCCACCCTGCACAGTTTCACTCGTGTCCTCATATTAGATGGTCATCATGAAATGAACAGGTAGTGTTGAAGGAAAACACACAAAGACTAGTTGTAAGTGAGTGCATACTCAGAATATAGGGAATGATTGTGAACACTGTGTTGGAGTGTCTTGAAACTTTGCTCAGTGGTGTCATATGAAGTTTTGGAGAGGAGATACATAGCAAGGAACTTTCAGTGTAGCAGTGCTGTATATAATAAGTTTTTATTTATTTAACATTTGTTTACTGGGAAAGTCCGACTTGGAACAAAGCCAATTTTCAGTAGAGACCTGGAGAGAAATGCTCCAGATGCATGTCTTTGTAACATGGGAGGAAACTGGAGCACTAGAAAGAAACTCACATGAACACAGGGAGGACATGCAGATTCCACACAGAAGGCACTCCAGCTAAGAATTGAACCGGAGAATCTATGCAGAGCATATTTAACCACCTCAAATGCCTGAAATGAACTCTTTCAAAGTAGTTCTTGCATGTGGTCCGAAAAGGAAAACTACAGTTCAAAGACTGTTTAGCATGTGCAGTAATGTTTAATCGGTTATTATTAAAAACTGTAACCATATCCAAGGTTGACCTTGTCCTAATATAGCTCCACCCTTCTCTAGCTAGTTACACTCATCCAGTTCTCTGCAGCCCCACCAGCACCTTGCTTTGAAGATACCAGCTGCCTCTGTATCCTTCATGCTGAGGTTGGCTTAGGTCCCTCACCTTTTCCACCCTGCACAGCTTCACTTGTGTCCTCATACTTGATGGTCATCATCAAATAAACAGGTAGTGTTGAAGGAAAACACACAAAGACTAGTTGTAAGTGAGTGCATACTCAGAATATCAGAATATAGGGAATGATTGTGAACATTGTGTTGGAGAGTCTTGAAACTTTGCTCAGTGGTGTCATATGAAGTTTTGGAGAGGAGATACATAGCAAGGAACTTTCAGTGTAGCAGTGCTGTATATAATAAGTATTTATTTATTTAACATTTGTTTACTGGGAAAGTCCAACTTGGAACAAAGCAAATTTTCAGCAGAGACCTGGAGAGAAATGCTCCAGATGCATGTCTTTGTAACATGGGAGGAAACTGGAGCACTAGAAAGAAACTCACATGAACACAGGGAGGACATGCAGATTCCACACAGAAGGCACTCCAGCTAAGAATTGAACCGGAGTACCTATGCAGAGCATAATTAACCACCTCATATGCCTGAAATGAACTCTTTCAAAGTAGTTCTTGCATGTGGTGCGAAAAGGAAAACTACTGTTCAAAGATGGTTTAGCATGTGCAGTAATATTTAATCAGTTATTTATTAAAAACTGTAACCATATCCAAGGTTGACGTCCTAATATAGCTCCACCCTACTCTAGTTAGTTACACTCATGCAGTTTTCTGCAGCCCCACCAGCACCTTGCTTTGAAGATACCAGCTGCCTCTGTATCCTTCATGCTGAGGTTGGCTTAGGTCCCTCACCTTTTCCACCCTGCACAGCTTCACTCGTGTCCTCATACTTGATGGTCATCATCAAATGAACAGGTAGTGTTGAAGGAAAACACACAAAGACTAGTTGTAAGTGAGTGCATACTCAGAATATCAGAATATAGTGAATGATTGTGAACATTTTGTTGGAGAGTCTTGAAACTTTGCTCAGTGGTGTCATATGAAGTTTTGGAGAGGAGATACATAGCAAGGAACTTTCAGTGTAGCAGTGCTGTATATAATAAGTATTTATTTATTTAACATTTGTTTACTGGGAAAGTCCGACTTGGAACAAAGCCAATTTTCAGCAGAGACCTAGAGAGAAATGCTCCAGATGCATGTCTTTGTAACATGGGAGGAAACTGGAGCACTAGGAAGAAACCCACATGAACACAGGGAGGACATGCAGATTCTGCACAGAAGGCACTCCAGCTGAGAATCGAACCGGAGAACCTCTTTGCTGTGAGGTGACAACACTACTGCTGCACTACTGCATCTCCCATATAAAACATAAGAAAGTATAGAAAAGCCATACCTACCCATACAATTCCCAACATTGTTGCTTTATATTCTGGATATTACATTTAAATGCTCAGCAAGACACATTAAAGCACCACTGGTGATTAATGTGTGAACTGACTGTCTTAGACCACTTTTCTTCTAGGTAGAGCACCTGCTTAATATGAATACTGCACATCAATAAACAGAAGACTACCTGTCACATCATACGTTTTAAGGGCATGGTTACTAAGATATGGTGTTGGTGAAAGGTTTTATATGATTTACATAGATTAAATATAGCATTTTAACTTTTATATTGTATTGTAAGGGCAGTGAACTTAACGATTGGGGAGATAAAGATGTTTTTTATGAAAATAAAAATAGCTTTTTGCCAATATTACATAGACAAAGAAGGAAACAAAAAAACAAGGCATGGATATAAAAAAAACTGATGCAAACTTAATCTATTAAATATGACATGTTTTGCACATTAGCTTTAAACGTTTATGTCAACCATTAAAAAAGGACATCTGAACATTTGAGATAAAAGTAATATAAAAAAGAACATGAACTAATATAATGTTAGCTATTTGATATCTGACCTAACTAAGTTCTTCTGTTGCAGGTATTAGTGACAGTTCATAGGTTCATAGGTACTTACTATGCCACTGATTTGTGAAGAGTTTTAGAAGCCTAGCCGTACAATCCCATGAGGTTTTTAGCCCTTATATTTTAAGTACAAATAACCCAGAGATGAGCAGAACATATAAATGTTGCACATATCCATGATGGACAAGGGGCTAAATGAGGAATGAATTTGTGGTTACCCATCTATTCATCCAGATTACATATGGTGTAGGAGAAGTGCTTTGTTTTATGTGAAGACGAAGACAATTTTCAATAAATTCTCTGTGATAAATATCTATCCTTCCAACTTGTTTTATTTATTCTGAAAAAGGGATTTGGCTGCCTTGAGAGCACCCCCATTAGACTTGCAAAGGTTCAGAAGATCTGAGCTTATAAGGTCTTTTGAGGATCTGTATACAAGGCAGACAATGCTCATCAGCAGCCTGTATGGCATCAAGAAGAGGGACAAGGCTTTGAGATGGTCTGAATAGTTTACATGCTTTAGGCCCTTGATTTTCTTGGTAAAAAGCATTGTGGGTATTCAGGTTGTGTTAAATGTTTGGACAGGTGCATACTTATAAGCATTATACTCAATGATCAACCTGATGAGTGTGGAGTACAGTGAAATGATCACATCCCTGGACCGGGGTGCCATATCCTTAGTAATAAGCCATGCAATGAAAAAGCACTTCTAACAATAGTGGATACATGGAGATCAAAGGATGGTTCAGCATCTATATAAATTCCCAACTCTACTACTGGATCAATCAGTAAACTCACTTCTCAATCCAGGCTCCAAGAATAACCCCTGTCCTGACCCAAGTAAATCTGACATTGAACTAGGCTCTGAATTTAACTCATTTTTCATAGAAACTATTTCTGACCTGACCAAGACTTTCCCTAACTATAACCCACCAGTCCCTCACTCTTCTCCATCTAAGTCCCCTAGTAACCCTCCGCTTATGTTCGAAATCAAACCTGTCTCCACTAACTTTATAAAAAGACTTCTGTCTAAACTTAAACCTTGCTCTAATGCTCCTGACAATATTCCCTCCTCCTTCCTAAAATGTGCTGCTGATGGTATAGCTCTCCCAATCAACATAATTATTTACAGATCTATAAAGGAATTATACGTACCCAAACTCTGGCACTCAGCTTATATTCTTCCTCTTCACAAAGGAGGCAAAAACACCAGCATCTCAAACTTCCGCCCTATTGCTCTGTTCTCACCAATCTCGAAAATCCTAGAAAAGTGCATCCACCTCCAACTTATGCCTTTCCTGACCCTAAACCATCTTCTTACACCTACCCAACATGGCTTCCACCCAGGCCATAGCACTATAACTGCTGTACTCTCTTTCCTAGAAACTGTCAATCAAGCCCGAGATTCAGGACTCTTAGTTTCTACTGTCTTGCTCGATCTGTCTAAAACATTCACTACTGTTTCCCACAAACACCTTCTCTATCATCTCTCAAACCTCCATCTCTCACCAAACACTTTATCCTGGTTTTCCAGTTACCTATCAGACAGAACACAGGCAGTTAAATGGAAGAACATCTTCATCAATAACTTTCACACTGCTATTCCTGATGTCAAAATCATTCAATATGCAGACGACTCAACCTTAGCCTGCTCTGCCTCAAACCTCTCTGAATTGCTGACCAAAACCCAAACTGCTTTTTTTACAACCGAAAATTGGATGTGCCAAAACCACCTCTCTCTCAATGCAAATAAATAAAAAATTCTATTATTCCCTCCTACAAAGACTTACTCCTATGACAAAAATGCCTTCAAAGTCCTAAGTCAAACTAACTCACGTATAGAAGTGGTTCCTTCCGCTAAACTACTTGCCATTACTATTGACGAACAGCTCAAGCTTGATATCCATATTCAACAAAATATTAAGAAAACCCACCAAAAGCTAGGTATGCTGTACAGGAACAATCGCTTTCTCTCCTACTCTACTAGGCATACTCTGACCACTACTTATCTACTTCCTTCCTTATTATACGGAGCCCCTCTCCTAACTAACCTGTCTTCCTCCATCATCTCCAAACTAGAAAACTGCTACAATAAAATCTCTAAATTAGCCAACAAATCCAAAAATTCCACCCATCATTGCCTTACCATACAATCTCTGAATTGGCTAGAACTCACAAACTACCTAGACTACCTGCAACTCACCACTGCACACAGACTTGTATTTCACCCTACAAAATGTCCAGCTCTAACAAATATCCTTCCCACTTACATCCCTAACAGAACTCTCAGATCTGAACATCAAAACTTAATTGCTATCTACAAACCCAAACATCCTGCTGGCCAACTTCTCCTCTCTTTCTCACTAGGCAAGAAATGGAATTCTCTCCCTTCCACTCTAAGAACCACATCAAACTCAGAAAACTACAAAACCCAGCTTTCAAATGGCTGTCCAATAAATGGAAATGTACCTGCCTTCACCCTACCTAATTCTATCTATATATATGCCCCCAGGAGGTTTCCCCCTAAGTTCCTAAGCTCTCTATAACTTCCATAGCTATTTTCCTATGAGTGGATCTAAACTCTCTACAACTCCTATAGCTACTTATCACAATTCAATTTTGTAAATATTGTAAATAGCATCTTACTTTAAATGAGTGCATGTAAAGTGTTTCCACATTTGCTTTAAATGTGTGCATGTAAAGTGTTTCCACACCTACTACATAAGAGTGTTTGGTCAAATGAATCTGTATATTATAACCCTTAAGATCAACCACAATGAATATTGTTGACTATGCGTGACACTGAATGCACGTATTTGTAAACTGTTCTATAAAATGTATTTTTTATAGTTTTGTATCTTTTGTATCTTTACTGTATTATGTATCTTGGAGCTTTTCTCCCAGGGCCTCCACTGAAAACAGGTCATTTGGGACCAGTGGACTTCCCAAACCCTGGTAATCAAACTGGAAATAAATAAATAAATAAAATTATGTTTTTGTGGGGGCTCTTTTTTCTTCCCTCTGAACTGATCATCAGCTGATCCACAGTGGTTCTCAATAGCAGTGTCTACCCACCCCTTCTTACTCTCCTAGACTACTCTGATTAGAGCTGGGGTTGACAAGGACATGGAGAAATCCTAGGACAGTGTAATACTTCTGCTTGTTCAGTGTTTTTTTTTATCTTTATTTCCCCACCGATGTGCATGTCCAGAAATGCCTTGAAAGTAGGACATGCAATGGGAGGCAGTGCTGGACCATCCCTTATTTTCAGAAGGGACTGACATCAGCAAGACATCCCACCTACCCTTAGGCAACAGGCTTTCCTACGTTATGGCTGAATCTCATTATTGCAAATCCAACCACATTATTCAGAAATCGCCAACAAGCCTATATACCGACTCCTCAAGTTACTGAAGTCAAATATCAGTGTAAGAGATGGAATTGCATAAGATGTATGTGAAGTAAGTAACAGAGCCTAATAAGTAACTAAATAAATAACTTTGTGTACAGGCTGTCTACACCTGGATACGTACTTACATACATGCATATACACATACATAAATATGTGCTTACAAACATACATACATACATACATACATACATATGTACTTAAATCTATACATATATACTTACATACATACATGCATATGAATTTAAATCTATATGTATATACTTACATACATACATAGATATATATGTACTTACATACGTCAATATGTACATACATATTTACATGCATACATGCATACATACATGCATATGTATTTAAATCTATACGTATATACTTACATACATACATAGATACATATGTACTTATATACATACATATGTACTTACATACATCAATATGTACATACATATTTAAATGCATACATACATACACCTTTTGTGCGGAGTCTGCATGTCCTCCCTGCATTCGTATGGGTTTCCTCTGGGTGCTCTGGTTTCCTCCCATGTTTCAAAGAGATGTGTCTGGAGCATTTCTCCCCAGGCCTCTGCTGAAAATTGCCTTTGTTCCAAGTCGGACTTTCCAGGTAAACAAATGTTACATACATGCATAAATAAATAAATAAATAATAAATTACATACATACTTACATATATGCATACACACACACACACACACACACACACACACACACACATATATATATATATATATATATATATATATATATATATATATATATATACATACATACTTGCATACATAAACAAATTATCTAAACAGAGACAATAAATGCATCACTTTTTTTTGTTTTGGCAATCACAATGTCAAGTAGGTCTACATCATATTAAAAGAACCCACTCCCCAAATAGAAGCAATCTGCAGATGTGAACCCACTCCCCATATAGAAGCAATCTACAGATGTGAACCCACTCCCCATATAGAAGCAATCTACAGATGTGAACCTACTCCCCATATAGAAGCAATCTACAGATGTAATGCTCACCAAGCTGTTGCCTTCCATTACCCCAACAGCTCGCTACAACTTCTGCTGTTCTTATTCTCTTCTTTGTAAACAGAAGTCACCGTGTACTGCACCCTCCTACACTGTTTCTTGGTTGTCCTATGACAGTTCTATTACTGTAATGTGAAGCGTCACCATACAGGCTTTTCACAATTTACTGTACAATGAGGTTGGAGTCACAGTAATGGGATTCAGTCATAACACAGGAAGCCGAGGCAGCACTGTATGATCGTTTCCCCCTCTCTACCAGGGAAATCAATCCAACAAAGTGTGCCCCATGCATTCTGACCTTACTCCACATTCTCATGATGGGCATGTCCATACCCCCTAAATCGATCCCTGGTCACCTGAGCTATAGTCAGGGCTTTATTTCTGTATATCACGCTGCTGGCTTCCTGCCAGTTAATTGGATTTATGTTTGAGTTCTCATAGTTTAATGCAGCAAAAAGAGTGTGCTGCACTTTTAAGGTGCTGTTTTCAGATGAGATATGAAGCCAAGGTCCATTCTACATGAGATGGTGGTATCCGAGATGGATGTTAAACATCCTGGGCCACTTCTTAAAAAAAAAAAAAAAAAAAAGTAGTGGAATTTTCCTGTTCGCCTGGTCAAATTTCAACATGATTGAAGTGATGGGATGAAATTATATGTCCCAGTGTAGGAATACCGTTGGGCCTGTTTATATCTCAAGAGATCAAGGGACATGGTGATCTAGAAATACTTGAACATTTGAAGAGAACTGGTGTATTTTGGTGGGGGGTTTTTTTGCATAAAACAATTGATTTCTGTTTTGCCTCCTTTAATAGGACTACAGTTGTGTAGCCGCGGTGGTGCAGTGGTAACGTTGTTGCCTCACAGCAAGTGGTCCTCCCATTCGATTCTCGGCTGGAGCGCCTTCTGTGTGGAGTCTGCATGTCCTCCCCGTGGTTGAGTGTCATTCGAAAGACATGCGTAGGGCGTGCCTTCATTGAAGGTTGGGCATCGAGCTAGCACGTCGGCACCCATAAAAAATCTACTGCCAATCATTAGCAGACCGGAGTTCTGCTGTGGCGACCCCAAACTGGGAAAAGCCGAAAGAAGAAGAATAGGACTACAGTTGTGTGGTTAATGTTGCTGCTTTATACTATTTTTTAGGGGTTAATGAAATTAATAAAAGTGATGAGCCAAGCTTCTGTGCTGAAGCAGACATGATACACAGTATTTTAAGTCTTGAACTGGCAAAAAAAGAGAACAATTAAAAAAATAAAAATAATAACAGAAAACATGCATACATTTTGTCAAGCTGTGTACAGTTGTAACTGCATTGTGCTTATGGTTTTGCAATCATGTAAACTTCAGTAAAATGCAGTTGTCTTTAGAGATAAACAAGTGCCAATAGTTACATAGAAAACCTAATTGATTTACTGTTTAGGTGCACACTATCAGGAGCGGCCTTAGGTCAACTGGCACCCTAGGCAAAAGGACTCCACGGCACCCCCCACCACACCACCTGGTGCCCCCATCCTGGTCTACCTACACCAAATAAACACTGAAAAAGCACCCCTGCTAGAGCTGTGCCCTAGGAGGCTGCCTAGTTGGCCTATGCCTAAGGCCGGATAGGCACACTATGAGTATCAATCCCATACCAGCCACAAAATCTAGAGTTCTAATACCTGTGCAGTCTAATCACAGAGGTTTAGCTATAGCCAGAAGAAAATTGTTTAACTACATTCACTACATATCGTTAAGTTCTATACTAGATATCACTGGTACTGATAGAGTCATAGGTTTATATTAGGTTAACTGCCTTGAAGGTCCATTTAAAGCCTAGCCAATACTCCAAGGTTAGAATCAAATGATCAAATGCTGTACGTTGTGTATATGAGCTGAAGACCTTAACTATTATGTCAAATCCACATGTGAGGTTAATGTGGCTGCATCAGGCTGGAAACAAAGTGTACGTCTCAGGTAGGAAAAAAGTTAATGTCAGTACTGTAAGAAAACAAAATATTTTCATATGCACAGGCACACATCCATGCATGCATGCCTGCAAATGCTAGGCATTCCGTGAAGAAATATTAGGTGTACCATAAAGACTGAATAACACAGTATAGTCACTATACATGCTTGCTGGTCTTTATTTCAATGGGTAACACTTTCAGGAGATCATTGGAGCACTGAGGACATCATTGTACCACTGTTTCAATGTGTAACTGACCCCCAGTACAAGCAAGACTTGCCTTCTTAGTCAACACATCAACTTAAGACAATAGATGCTGCCCCCCCAAACAACAAACTAAAACAGAGCAACTTTATTCATTATGCAACAAATACAAATCCTTAATTATTTTTTACCTTTGCAAAAGTTCTGTTACATACAGAAATGTGATTTAGAACTCCAAAGAAAAAAATATTTGCCCTTCTGACTCAGACTGTGCATGGAAAACACTAAACTACCAAATATATGGTTTTATTTTCTTGTTTTATATTTAATTGGCACTTTGAGAAGCCTCTTTTCCTTATTACATAGGTCCGTATTTGTGTACTAGGCTAACAGCCACTGGGGCCCTTTTAAGCCTAGCCATGCATTCGAAATCTCTGACATGTTCTGATACACCTGATAATCGTAAGCAGGGGCTTGGGAGGTGAAAAATTTACAGGATGCCTATGTTCATAACAGACATACTTGCCAAACCAAACCAGGGATGAATTTTCTATTCCCCATCCAATTGTACAAGTTACACTTGTATAGAGTTAGGGAGGAACTCTGCTTCACGATGATGAGGAGTCTGTTCAGTGCATTACCTCTGCTTTTCCTGCATTGTTAGTATAAATAAAGTAATGGCTTGCAATATCTCAGCAGCAAAATTATGTTTTTTTTTATTTTACGTTATTTAAATAAAATCAACAGAACAGTATCTTTATTTTAGAAATAAAGAGCTTTGCAGTGAGACATACTTCACTGACTATTTCAACAGCTATAGACTGCAGTCTATTAATTCAGGAATTAGAGGAAAACAATCAGGGCAAAGGTTTAAAATCAGAAGGTATTCACTTAGAAAGTTATTAGTGACCAAGACTTGTAACAGTTATTTTCTGTAGAATTAAATGTTTTGACTGTGATGTCCAGTTTAATAATGAATGAGCATTAATGGTTTTAACAAAACCACAAATTTTGCATCAGATGAAGTAAAATTCAAAAGCCCCCCCCCCCATTATCATGTCATACTGCCTATTATCATCAAGAAACATCTTCTGAAGTCCAGTGGTGTGGAAGGATAAAGCCCTGACCACGACCCAGTCGACTTGGGTTCTGCTTGCAGCTTGTACACCAGACAGAATGGAGGATGGGATGGGTGTGCCCATCCTGGGTGGGAGGGCATTCGTCAATGGTACTCCCTTATAAAAGTCATGGTTCAATGAGGGGGGTTCACCATTAACGAGATTAATAAGCATGGAAGGGGGAAGGGAATGTGTAAGGCATATAATCCCCCCCCAGGTTGAATGTGGAGACAGGTGAGCCACCAGGGCACCCTTAGGATATATGACCAGCCCCAGAAATATCAAAGTCTGGGAGGTGGAAACAATCTGCTAGACCTGGCATGCACATGGAGCACTGGAGACTGAGCCAGTGTAATGATGTCCCAAGGGGGACCAAAAAAATGAAACATGTTCTGTTGGTATTATCAAAGACCAGAAATAATTATTCCATGAGACCTGGCAACATACATGGATGCTTAATAAGTAGTGCTTAATATGCATTCACTGAAACTCCCCCCAAATTGTTTAACCTATGCTTTGCCACAGACTATGTTCCTGAATCCTAGTGCACCTCAGTGGTGATCCTGTCCCATAGCGACAGCCCTATGGTTGTCATAAACTCATCAGCCTTATGAGCCAGATCTGCAGAGCAAATGGTCTCATCAATTATGATATAAAAAATTCCATTAAGCTAGACCCTAAGCAGTTCAGCTTCATCAAACAGAGATCTTGCCTACGAAATATAGTTGATTTCTTCAAGAGGGTCAGACAGGCTGGTGACAATGGTCATGCACCATATCAGCATATCTTGACCTAACCAAACCATTTGTACAAAATTCCACCTGGGAACTGTAAATAAGCCAAATGCTTTATAGATTCTTGCATGGTAAAATGGATATCAAATTGTCTGAAAGACAGAACTCACATAGTTTGTTTGCCAGATACCTCAAATGAAGAATGAAGGTATCAGTAGAATCCCCAAGACCGCTGTACTGGAACTCCTCTTTTTCAGCATTTATTTATTTGATCTCCAAATTGAGAACCAGCACATCTTGTTAAACAAGGTTTCAGATGATGGCAAAGTGGGGGTTACTGTCAAGATCCCGTTTGACACCTGTACTGTTCAGAAAGGACTTAATCTAGTTAATACCTGGTGTACTGGCTGAAATTCAATGTTAAAAAGTGTAGTATCATTCCATATGGCAAAAAAAAAAAAATACCACCATCAATATATAGTGTAGGCAATATTCCTCTACTAAATAAAAATAGTACCATGGTTGACAGTTTCATCTCTTTAGATCATTACGCAGCAACTCTACTCATAAAAATCCTTCTACTAAACACAACTAATAACCATGGGTATATAATCTGGATCTGAAGATGTCATTGTTCCCTTATATTCAGCACTGATTAGACCAATTAGAAAGCACAATACCCCATTCAGGGTGTTTGTCACATGACATATCAAACAACTAGAGAAGCTCTAAAGATTTATGACTAAACAACTTTTTCAGGCTTAAAGATACAGAGACATGAGAAGAGGCTGGACATCCCATCCCTGTACTCACTATTTTAGAGACCCCACGGGAGATTTATGCCCAAACTACTGTACCATTACAGACCCTGTTGCCCTTGATTTCTATATCTCCACAAGTCTTAGCAAATACCAGAACCAGGGACCTAAATCTTTACCAAGAGAGAAAAAGAATGTAATGAGAGAAAGAAAGAAAGAGAGAGAGAGAAATGTATTGCACAGTACCTCTCATTCTCTGCAATAAGCTGGCCCTGCAGATTAAGCAGTGAGATACATTAATAACTTTCAAACAGAACCTGGATGACAGGATATGTACCCCAAATTTACTCCAGGACTGACTTAGTCCTCCTTGAGAAAGCAGTGTACAGCTTGAGTGCTGGTATTAACACGGCATTGATGGTTGTGAGACCAATTTGCCTTGAAATTCCTAAGAATCTGAATTGGAGGGGGGCATGGGGTTCTGGCTGCACTCAGTCCTGGGTTCAACTAGCAGCCCATGCACTAGAAGAACCAGATACAGATAAATGGGAACACCTTGTTGATGCCAACTTACCCAACCTGGGTTCAGAGTGTGGCAGCTGATTTGGTCCTGTCACAGAAACAACATTCAGGGGAAAGGCCAATGCTGCAATCCTCTAACAAAGTGAGACAAAGGAGCTTCTGCTCTACCATTTATAGTTTGTATGTCCAACTAGCATCTTGAGTAGGGATTATAACAATTATACTGGACACCGCGTAGCGAACATGGCACACACTTGCTAGTTGATGGAGGAAGGGATATTAAAATAACAATGATCCCCTGTCTTCACACAAGATTATTGCCATGCCTGCTAGCTGTCATTTCCCTGGGTATTTAAATACAAGAAGTATGAATGAAATCAGAGGGTCTACAGGACATGGTGTGATGGCCATGGACAAATGAAGTCAAAAACAGTTTAAAAAATCAGGGACATTATGTAGCCATGCTAAAAGCATATCTTTCATTTGTCAGGCCACTCGCTAATTTTGTTAACTTTAACAGTTTCAAGGAACTCTGGGTGCAGATCAGGAAGGAAGTCCAACTGTAGGCATTCCGAAAGAAGAAGAATTTCTTCAGATTCTCCACTGACTCCATCTTTGATCTTTTGCTCAAGTTCATAGGTTCGGACATGGTTGCTAGGCATACAGTCCAGGACACTAGCAAAGGCTGAAGCTCAGTTTTCCTACTGCTGCACACAATTATCTGGTTAAGTAACTTGTTCACAGTCACTAGTCAAATGAAGGGTGACAAAATCAAATGCTGGACTGTATCACGCAGGAGTACAAATACAACCTTGAGCCTCCCCTGCAAAGAGGCAACAAGCCTAGTGGGACTAATCTAGTCAACAAAGGATTAAAATAAAATAAAATAAAATAAAAAGGACTGTATTACTAGCTTGCGGACTTAATCTTCAGTGGTAAATGCTGTCAATTTTAAAACAAACTATATATGCATAGGTATTTTTATAATATATCTGTCTGTATGTTTGTCACTCTATCAATCTATCTACCTTTTCTGCCTATTTCTCTATCTGCCTACCTCTCCTTTGTTAACAAGATAAATAAAATGGTGTTTTTTTTATAAACAGTGGTTGAGTTTATTCACTAATTTGGATCCAGTAGTTGTATAGAAGAAATAACGGTGTGGAGGTTTTTGTCGAGGGTAAGTAAAATCCAGAGACCACTTTCATCCATGAGGTGTACCAAACAGGCAAAGACAATTTACAGGGCTCTAATAGAAAAAAAACATAAAGTAAAATATAATAACAAAATCTGTTGAACATGCCATAAATCTGTTGCAGGACAGAATGGTACAAACATTAGTCAGAGATTACAAATGTGTGTGTCTAGTTGGCACAACCATAATAATACACCTCTTAAACAAGTTTAAAGTTGTTGCAATAAGGCAGGGAATTTGTATTAGAATAACATAAGCTGCTGAATTTAAAAACAAATTTTATCATCCATGTAAATAATAAAGCATGAAATATTTGCAGTTATTGATAACATTAATAGACATTGAATCAGCTGGGTTGGGTGGAGTTGTTCAGTATCACAGATTGTTTTTCCAAGCTGTTGTGCTGCATTTAACCAGGGTCATTGTAGTAGTTGCTCTTGAATTTGTTTGCCAAGTGTATTTTTACTAACTTCCAAAAGAAATCTACATTGTTTACACGTTTACGTTGTTGAGGCTGAGTATTCCAGGAAGCAGGAAACATTTCATAGAAGGCTTTTCATTTATTATTTATTTATTTTGCATTTGTTTACCAGGAAACTCCAACTGGGTACGGTGGGCATTCTCAGCAGAGGCCCAGGAAGAAAAGCCATTTGTATTTCAAGTTATGTCACAGTGGTATACTCTTTTCTGGGCTAAATAAATGAATCATAGTATTTTGTGTTAGCTGTTTGTAGCACTGTAGTTTTATTTTTATTTTCTTTTGGGGGGGTCAACATATTTCAGTGGGGTGCTATTGGGCTCAATTCAGAGTTCACCTTCTTTTGGTGGCTTTTTTTCTAAATCATGAATAAAAAAAAAAACTTCTGTTTCCCTAAGTTTGCTAATACTTTTAATCTACTATACTGATGAAAACCACTTAAATGGATTTTAAGGCAAGGATGTTGAGAGGTGATTGCAGTACACTGATTTCAATATATTGTTTCTGGAATATCATGACCCTGAAGAAGCCTCATGATTAAAGTTACATTATTCTAAAATAATGGTTTGCTATTGCACTGTAATCTGCAGCTCAATAGGATTTAAGTCAAGCATACATTTGTTGTTTCACAGCGTCCCTTAATTGGCATGGAGAAGGTGATAATGAAGTGCAAATAACAAGAATACATTAATGAGAGCCACAATAAGCCTACCAGTCTCGTGGTTCGTTCCATTGATGAGACTGTAGTTAAGATACATACCTCTCAACCTCTCAGCACAAGAAATGTTATTTTTTTTATTTAGCATTGGTTAACTGGGTTGGTCCAACTGAGCTGAGGCCCATTTTCAGTGGAGACCCGAGGAGAAAAGCTCCAAAAAATTTTACATTCATACAAAAAATATAAACAAGTATGCAATGGTAAAAAGTACAATCACATAAGATAGAGATACAAGAAGTAGTTCACTACACAAATCATCAGTAGTAGAGTATAACATCCATACTATGGTGTGCAATGTCAAATAAATATAATAATGCAATGTATAACAAGTAAAGCAGTAAAACTGCATTACAGTGAGAATAAGACAATAAAGAGTTGATTAGGTGTGGTAGAGTAAGGTGAGTAGAGTATAAGGTGGTTAAGTAAAGTAGTTGTCACATGGGGGCTTGGCATTGGCAGGACCAGGACTTTTGAAGATAGTGTTTTAGCTCTCTTTTAAATTGGTGTTTTTGAGGAATATTTCTTATATTGAGGGGGAGTGTGTTTCGGATGTGAGCTTCTGAGTTTTTATACAGGAGACTTTCCAATATTCTTATTGGGTTTGTAAATGTCTAGAAGATGTTTATCAGTGGTACAAAGGTGTTGGAGGGGAGAGTAGTGAAGATACTAGTTTGGAAATAAAGTGCCAGAAAGAGGGATTAGAGAGAATGGAGTGTGTGATATATAATTGGGGAAGCAGTAGCTGATAAAAAAATTCAGGCCAGAGTAGTGTCTTGAGGGCAAGGCAGTGATGGGAATTGTGAGGAAGGCTAGTGGCAAATCTGGTTATTTTATTGTAAATTTGCTCAAGCTTAGACATGAGTAGATTGAAGATTAGTAAGTATTGTGGCAGCGTACAGTAGGCAAGGTAAGAGAAGTGACTGAGCCAGAGAAAGTCTGGAGCAGGGTGTAAGTAATTTTTGATTTCTGTAAAGTAGACCAAGTTTCTGGTGTTTTTTTTTTTATGCATTGTTGGATGTGTAGGTCGAATTTAAGTGCATCGTCAATAATGGTGCCGAGTAGTTTGGTATGAGATTCAACTTTAATGATAATATTGTTGAGGGAGGTGGTAGTAAAGGAGGATTTATGTTGAGCCAGAGTTCTAGGGAAGCAAAGAAGGAGGTTTTTTTTTTTTTGTTTTCTGTTTTTTTTTAGGATTTAGCACTAGATCATTTTCTGAGAACCATGTTTTGACAGATGAGAAGGTGTCTTGAGTAAGTGCTAGCAGATTAGGTATATTATGGGCAGTGGTGGGCAGTGGTTGGAAATGTAGACAAAGCCAAAAATAATGAGGATGGGGAGCAAAGTCCAAAACTGGAGACATATTTTAAATATTGCTGTTATAAACTTATAAAGTTGGTAACATAGCTATCAATGAATCAGTTACCAACCTCAAAAGAATCAGGGACAAATTCAGAAATACTTATGGACAATCAGGGACACTTAAAATATTAGTACTATTAACTTGAAACATTGATAGAATAAGAGAATATGAATTGACATACATTTTCTGAAATAAAATAAGTCTATAACTCTAATTATCATTAATTACCAAGCTTTACTCCTCTCTCACCCATAAATATCCCTCAAAAAATAACCCCAGACATAACCCCTTCAACTATAACTAGGGAATGTGTACTATCTGCACTCACTAAAGCCAAGAATACGGCCTCAGTGGGCCCTGATAACATCCCAGGATGCTTCCTGCTTAGTCTATAATATGACTTATCAGGACCCTTGGAGTCATTTTCTAACTATAGTCTTAAAACATGCTTTGTGCCATGTGAATGCAAGACTGCAACAGTCATTCCCACCAGAAGACAGGACCTTCAACAGATCCATTAGTCTGACTAGTCTTATTTGCAGAACCATAGAAATAATTATCATGGAAATTATCAACAAGGACATAGGAGACCTCCAGACACTGGATCCATTCTGGTATGGCTTTGTCAAAGGAAGGTCATGCTTACTGAACCTGGTGAGCTACTTTGAAAAGGTCACTAAGGCAACAGATGATGGGGAATCAGTGCATACTGCCTACCCAGATCTGGCTAAAACATTTGATATAATACACCACACAGGCATTGTCAACAAACTTATAGAACTAGTTATGAACCCTTTATAACACGATAGATAGATAGCTGGTTCATTGATAGGATCCAGGAGTTTAGAAATGGTGAGGTCACCCCCACAAAGAGGCTGGTCACCACTGGAGTCCCCCAGGGTTCTGTGCTAGGCCCACTCCTCTTTAGCATCTATTTCTCGGATGTCAAAGCCAATGTCAAAGTCATCTGTCTAACCAAGTTCTCAGATTATTGTAAACTGGGAGCAGTCATTCCATCCCCCCAAGATGAGAACACCATTCAGGAAGATCTAACACATACATATTCTCAGTGACAAAGCCATGGCTGAAAACTCAATACCAGGAAATGCATTATAGTACCTTCTGGGAACTTGGCCACCCTAGATAACTGGATCATCAATAAACACCCCTAAAAATTAATTCAGTGCTCAGAGATGTGAAGACTCACGTGAATAGTAACCTAGCCTTAGATAAACATGTGTCAATGATAGTAGGCCTTCCAGGGGTGTACAGGTCATCCATTATGCCCTTGGGCTGGAGTTATTTACACAATAACACCCACCATGTTGGACAGAATTGCTTGTTTACAAATCATTTGCAACAAAATTGCAGTTATGTAACATCCGCATGATCAAAAATATGCCCACATAAAATTAAGAAGATAAATGTTCATAAAAAATAATAATGAATGCTCATAAAAGTATATTGAAATATTTATAATTTAGCTGAATTCATTTTTAAAACACTGTTGAAAGAAATAACACAACTTATGCCTGAAAATGGTGCAGAGTTAAATATGTCAACAAATTAATTCACAGAACTCAAGCTTATTGTTGAAGGGAACACCACAGATGTCAAACTGAATCTGTTCCAGGACTATAAACACAAATTTCTTAAATTTATCACATTTAATATTGTGTAGATATTAGCAGTTATAATATCATACATGTGCTCATAAATTCTCTTACACAGTGGAATAATTATCTTACCTACATAAAAGATGGGACATGTGGCACGCTGTGCCAAATAAAACACCCCTACAGAATTACATGTAAAATTTCCTTTAGTTGAAACACTTTATTTGTAATTCTCAACCTTACTAGATATACTGGTTGATATATACTTATACTGGTTACATGTCCCATATTTAAAAGTACCATTAGGTTTATTTGTACTACTTACTAAGTTGATTTCCAATAAGTTTTTAATATTACGGTCCTATTTAAAAACAAAAGACAGTTCTTGACCCACATCAGAAATCAAAGAGGGGAAATTCACAAAAATATCCCAATAATTTCTAATAAATTATTTAACAGGGAAATAAGTCAGCAACATAGAAGTAATAAATTTAACCTGATTAACATTAATGATACAACATTCGTTATGTACTCAGTCCTTGGCATTACCCAAAATAGTGGCATATTCTTTGCTTCTGCCACCCAGAACCTGCTTTATTAACAAATCTATTAAATCTAGGGGATATCCCATTTCAGTGAACTAATCTTTCATGAAATACAGGTCATAATGAAAAAGAAAATTATGAGTAGGTAACCTAGATGCTGTTATAAATTGTGATTTAACTATTCCTTCTTTGATAGAAAGGCTTGTTACTTTTGAAATGTAACTATTAGAGAAAGTCAGTTTTCTAAAAGCCTTAGATTCAAATCTATTCTCACTCAAGTCTTTATACTAAGTGATATGTAAAAGTCAATAGTGTCACATGCTTGTTGTATATGTGATCTTCAAAAAAATACCAAGAACGCCAGCAGTGTAGTAGCAAACAAACCAAACTTAGTAACCGAGAAAAATTCTACCAACCACCTAGACAAGGCTCCAGACACAGCTTGTATTTCTGAGCGCTTTCATTCTTTAATACTAAAACAAGAACTTCATCAGAAAATACAAGTCAAATGAGAAAAGCAGTTTAAAAAGAGAGCCAAAAAAATCACATGACTAAACAATACCAATCATTAAATAGTGGGCGTTGTCACAAAGGGAAGTACTTGAACTGAAATTTAAAGTGCAAGTAAAGCATAATAAATAAACTGAAGTCATATAATTTTAAATATAAAAAAATATAAAAACTATCAGAGTAAGTTTTGCATCAGTAAAAAAACATTTTATATTTATGTGTTAATTAAGTCCAGGATCACGACCGGCTCTAAATCAAATTTGCTATCCAGGTTTATGTTATTCAAGCAAACTGTTACTGTCACCACAAAAATTCTCTGTGTGTACAAAATCCAAAACAAAAAACGTGAATTTCTTAAAGTCACTACATAAAAGAGCATGTTTAGCAAGTGTGTTATTTGGATCTTTCTTGTGTATCGCCAAGGTGTGCTCATGGATTCTCCTTGACAAACATATTAAAGTTTTGTCAATATAAAAGCTTTCACAGGACTCACAGGATCTCAAGTAAACTAAGTACTTAAAATTACAGTCAAATCTTTTGTTTGCCCAAATGTAAATACCCAATGGTTTGAAATACACTGAGGACGAATGAGCAATGTCCGTACATTGCTTACACTTGCCACAAAAAAGGTGTCTGGCACGTGTTGAGTTTGTAAGCTAGCGAGGGCAGTACATTCAAAAATGAATTACAAATTGAATAGCTTTTTGTAGATTAAAAATGGTTTGTCTCCAATGACATTGGCAAGATTAGTGTTGCCCAATATAATTTTCCAGTTGTTAGTGACAATGTATCTAATAATGGGCATGATGCAAACGTTACGTTGATAGTTTTGATGTTTTTTATATTTTAAATTATTTGACATCAGTTTATTTATTATTCTTTACTTGCACTTTAAACTTCAGTTTGTGGACTTCTGCTTGTGCTGACACCCACTATTTAATGATTGGTAGTCTTTAGTCATGTGATTGCTTTGGCTCTCTTTTTAAACTGCTTTTCCTCATTTGACTTGTATTTTCTGATGCAGTTCTTGATTTTACTATTAAAGAATGAAAGTGCCAAAAATACAAGCTCTGTCTGGAACCTTGCCTAGGTGGTTAGTAGAATTTTTCTCATGTTCAAAAAAATGTAATAATTGGCCATGTAATTGGCGTCATTCTAGAGGGATACAGTACATGCCAGTTTGGGATGAGATGGCTGACAAGTCTTCCTGCTTTGCCAGGGATGGTCTTCACCTCTCTTACCAAGGCTTTCACATTTTGGCTAAAGCCATTGCTGTCCTTGTACTGTCTTTTTGAAACAGAATCCATTTGATGGGCATTCCAGCCTAGAAAATTCTAATATGGAACACTTTAATGTGGCTCTACTCAGTGCCAGGAGTCTTAACAAAAAATGCTCAAATTTGAGGCTTTCCTGCAACTTGAATATGTTCATATATGTATAGTTACAGGAACATGGTTTCAGAGTAAAGAAAGCACTCTCTCTATTCCTGGGTATAATGCCTGTCACATCTTCAGACTCAGTGATAATTATGGGGGAGAATCAATATTTTTCAAGGATATCATTAACTCATGACAGATTCTTTGTGGCACCACATACAGATTCCTAGAAGTCCAACTCATCCTAAACAAGAATAATTACCACTTCATAGCTAGATGTAGAACAGCCTGTATGTCCCCTCCTACTCACGATAGCTATCTTAACACATTAGCTGAAATTCCCATTAAACTCAATACCATTCTACTGGGCCCTTTGATTATCCATGAATAAATCGGCTGACATACACTGCCAGTGATGGGCATGCCCAGCACTTCCTTCACATTATAAATGCTAACTCAGTTTCACAAATAGTTTAACTATCCTAGTAGGGGCCTCAATATCCTATATCTAGTCCTCACAATTATGGGCACTTTTTGCATATCTCCATATGCATCAACATGCCTTTTTAGATCTTACCATAATTTAGTGACCTTTTCCTTTAAAACCAGTGGTACTCCCTTGTAAATGCCTCTGTGTTTAGGGACTTCTCATAAGCAAACTTTCTAAAGTTACTTGATGACTTGAAGAAATTCTGCTGGAACCTACCTCCAAAGGATCCCATTGCTAAAGCTGATGTCTATGCCTCTGACTTCTACTCCCATTTAAACAGTAGTATTGATAAGGCAGCCCCTATCCTCAGAATATATTATGAGAGATTTAAAAAGAACCCACTGTGGTGAAATACCTGTATAAATAAATTACACAACAAGAGAAAAACACTGCTTAATGCTTATAAAAGATCTCATTCTACCAACTTTAAGATCACACTTAAGCAAACTAACAAAAGGCTTAAGGGAATCATTAGGAAGATCAAAGCTGAGTATGAGCTTAAAATAGTCACAAAAAACAAAAATAACTGCAAATCTTTCTTTAACTGTGTCAGGAAGTTAGGAACTAACACATAACAATGTTTGGAGTTAATCCACAATAATACAACACTCGCTGACTCAAAGGAAATGACTAATATTCTAGCGAGTAATTTTAATGCAAATTGTACTCCATCCACAGTTATAGCTATTCCACAGGTTCCACAGTCCCAGTCACCCACTTTAATAACTATGGAACGAGTTCTCTCATCCCTGTCAAAAACTAAGAATACTTTATCATGGGCCCTGACAACATATCAGGTTACCTGATTATCAGTGAATATGGCATTTCTGAACCCCTACTTAAACTTTTTAATCTAAGCTTCTCCACTGGTTACATTCCTGAAGCCTGGATAATGACTATTGTTATGCCATTACACAAAGTTGGCCGAACCGTGGATCCTGCTAACTATAGACTCATTTGTCTCACTAGCCTCATATGGAAAGATATGGAGTACATTATCTCAGACTTCACTAATTTGGACATCGAACAGCTCTCAACCCTGGACCGTCATCAACCTGGCTTTATCAAAAGAACCTCATTAATTTCTTTTCAAACGTAACTGAAGCAGTGGATAGTAGTTATGCAGTGTATACAGCGTATCTAGAGCTGGCCAATGCCTTTGATACTATTTCCCATGCAAGCATTATTGATAGACTTATAAATCTGAATATAAAGGCTTATATTGTGTGATGGACAGCTAACTGGTTGTCTGACAGAACCCATATGGTTAGAGTAGCAGGTGTCACTTCTGAAAGCAAAACAGTTACCAGTGGTGTACCACAGGGTTCAGTTCTGGGCCCACTCCCATTTGGCATATATTTCTCAGACCTTCAGGCCATTACTTCTGGCTTATCATCAGCTACGTTTGCAGATGACTGTAAACTGTGTCTTGTTATTCAGTCTTCAAATGACTCACAATTTCTCCAACATGGTTTAGACAATGTTAACAACTGATGCAAGGACAGTGATCTCAAGTTAAATATAAAAAAATGTAGCATAGTTAATTTTGGTAAATATTAGGCACTGATGTAAGGTATCTGAATGCTCTTTTTGATAATTCCTTATTATTTGACCATTGTGTCTCCACAGTAGTTCACAAAGCCTTTTATCTAGCCATTTAATTTCCAAAGGCATTTCCACCTAGTTACAAATAAAGTTTTAATTCCCCTTTACTCATATATTTTCAGACCCATTATTCAGTATATTGCACCTTTTGGCATGGGTTTATCTAAACATATCACATAATGTGAGAGTTCTCAGAGATTCATAACTAAAAAGTCATTGGCCTCAAAAATCTTAGTTATCAGGAGAGACTGGCAGTCCTTTTTCAGTACCCATTTTCTTATAGACTCTTCAATTAAGATCCAGCCCTATTTGATCTCCTATTCCTTTGGTGAACTAATGGTGCATCAATTACTCTGATAAAGGAACTAAACCTTCATCAGCAGATAAATAAGTCACATTGGTGTGATTGATTCAAATCCCAACATACCCCTCACTTCTGGAACACATTTCTACTACATGTCAAGCAGAGTTGCTTCCTTCAAGGTACACCTAGATAATTGGATGGGCAGCCTCAAAATATTTCCCAGTCTGTCTTGTCTTGCCCTCCTTGAGGCTAGAGGGAAATTTTGAATAAGGATTTCTGGCTAGGCTTGAACTAGTCTACAGACTGATTGTCTAGTATTTGCCTATGATCTTTTATGGTTGCACCTAGATAGTTGTAAAATGCTAAAAATCCATTTCACTACTAGTCCAAATTATAACAAAATCCAGATATTTAAAATATGACTGCATAGATTTATTATACTTAGAATTCTTCCAATAATTAGCTTTCCAAAAAATGAGAACTAAATTCTGAAATATAGACAATTGAGAAATCAAAACAAAAACTTAATTAAATCTGACAAAAACAGTTCTATACTAACCTACAACACTCCAGACTAACAAACCCCAAAAGGTTTTGGTCATCCATAAACAAATTGATCCACCATGACAATACTACCTATAAGAATTGAAAGGACTGTAAAATACTGAAATTAATTAGAAATGACTAGAAGAAACTGGAATGAATGTCTTTATCTGTTAATTACCCAGAACTGTGCTGAACAAGTGCCAGTCTCTCCTTTATGAGCCAAATTGTCTTATACCTTTCAGAATAAAAGTCTGCATTCACTGTAGTTTGGTTAAAAATGTTTTATAAAACTTTACCATAACCCTGGCACTCTACCCAACTCCCTGAATGACCACCTCCTTATTTGTGTGCAAAGATACTCTCTTCAAACTCCCAGGTCCCACCTATACCGAGACTGCTGCAAGCTTTTCTGCTTTAATGCTGAAATCTTTAATAATAGGCTATAAGTAAGTCAACTAGTCCATCCTCTACCACCTTCCCCTCAATGACACAGTTCTAGATTTCAACCATACCTTCCTTGATATATTTAGCTCTCTAGCACCACTGTGGAAAATTAGGATAAAAGATAACCATGCCCCTGGCTCACTAAACTCACTCACACCCTTATGCAAAAAAGAGATAGCATTTGGAAGCAATGCCTAAAATCTAAATCCACTATGCCACTCCAAAAAATATGAAGAACTTAGAAACCTCACTAAAAAGCAAAACAACAAAGACAAGAAAAAAAATCTGCTATGATACCCAATTAACCCACCACTCTAACCCAAAACAATTCTGGCACACAATCAATAAAATCCTCCAACCTGGAGGACCTACTACCCCTAACCCCTACCCCAATAATACACCTCAAGAAACTGCCACACTACTTATCTCTTATTTCATTGAATCTATCCACTAACTAACCCACACTGACCAAATAATAATCCTCCCCTACCTCTTCCACAACTACCAATACCACCCTTTCTCTTTTAAACCAGTCCCCACTGCTTATATAACATCTCTCCTGCTTAAACTAAAGCCATATTCCCCTTCTTCTGATAATTTACCTCCCCTCTTTCTTAAACTTGCAGCTGACTCCATAGCCTTCCCTATTTCAATACTTGTAAACAGATCTATCCAAAAATCTATTGTCCCTAAAATCTGGAAATCTTTCTGCACCATACCACTACACAAAGGAGGTAACACCACTAATCCTTCTAATTTTAGGCCAATAGCCATTCTCTCCTCACTCTCTAAAATCCTCAAAAAATGCATTCACAATCAGTTTCTCAAATATCTAATTCAGGGAAACCTTCTGACCCCCACTCAACATGGCTTTAGGGTAAATCATAGTACTTCCACTTCCCTTCTATCTTTCACTCATACTGTCACAGAAGCTAGAGAAAAAAAAAAAAAACAACTGGTGTCCTGTCTATTCCTTGACCTCTCAAAAGCTTTTGATACTGTTTCTCACTCTAAGTTACTAACTAAATTATCTGATCTCAGCCTCTACACCTCCACTATCCTCTGGTTCTAATAGGTTGCAGTCAGTCAGATGGCAAACCACCTGATCCACTTTTTTACTTCTGCAGATAGGAGTCCCCCAAGGCTCTATTCTAGGTCCTCATTTTTCAATATCTTTACAAACAACCTCCACTCATCCTGCAGCACCTCCTCCCTTATACGATATGCTGACAATTCTACTCTTATCTTCCTCTCTGATGACATCACTGACTTTCATTTATCTTCCTCTCTGATGACATCACTCACTTTCATTTATCTTCCTCTCTGATGACATCACTCACTTTCATTTATCTTCCTCTCTGATGACATCACTCACTTTCATTTATCTTCCTCTCTGATGACATCACTCACTTTCATTCTATTACACACAACTCATTTCTCACCACTAAACAATGGCTAACTGGTAGCTAACTCATCCTAAACCCTAAATAAACAAACTCCTTCTCTTCCTTCCTAAATCTCTGTCCCATCATAAAACTACCTTCACTACTTCATCTCTTGATAACACTATTATTAAAGCTGAATCAGACATTAAGTTCTTAGGCACCATAATCAATGACCATTTAAAATTTGACCTCCATTTTCAACAATGCATCAAAAAGATACATCAAAGATTGGGTTTACTCTATAGAAATAAATAATTCCTGTCCACTGGCCAGGACCAGACCTTCTCTGGCACAAGCATTTCTCCTCTACCTTCTCTATGCCTCTCCAATACCTACACATCTACAAATCCTCTTAATTACTAAATTTGAACAAACATATAACAAAATAGCTAGATTTGCCAACAAACTACCATACAAACCTCACCACTGCCTCGTCCTAAAACAATTCCAATGGCTCAAATTCCCCCAACTACTGCTTCTATCTGAGCTACAAATCGCTCACTCCTTACTAAATAAACCCTTAGTCTGTCCTTCCCTCTCCTGTCTAGTTTCCCTCTATGCTCCTACTTGTAATCTCCATAACTCTGATCAACTCCTTCTTGACATCAACAAGCCCAATAAGAACATAAGCAAACTACTTTACAAAAGCACTGTGTCCCAAGTCTGGAACAAAGTCCCCCCAAATAATTGAAATATCAAATACACTAACATCTTCAAAAAAGAACAAAAACACTATCCTGCAAACTCAAGCTCCTGTCCTTGCCATAACCCTACCTAACCTCCATTCTACCTCTCTTTACCTTAAAACGTATGTCTCTTAGGTATATAGATTGAATTTCTATTAGCTATCAGCTGTTTCATTGTACATATATTTTGTGTAAATAGCAACACATCCATGTTACATTCCTATCTAGACTTTTCTGTAATGCAATGTAATGCCAACATAGACATTAACTTGTTGCATGAGACTTACATTGGTATTTCATCTTCTGTTACATAAGCCTATCTCCGTTCTTTATAACATGCCATTGACCTGTATAAACATTTTATGTAACTGTTTATTTTTAGTTTGTAAAATCTTGAATTTATGTGTTTTTTTTAATTTGTACAGTCTTGTATTTAAGCAATTTTTCACATTTTTTTGGAGCTTTTCTCCTGAGGTCTCCAATAAAAATGGGCTTTTGGCTCAGTTGGGCTAACCTGGTTAGCAAATGACAAATACATAAATAAATACATAAATACATACATACATGCATAAATAAATGAATAAATAAATACATACATACATGCATACATAAATAAACACATAAATAAATAACAGTGGAGGGAGATGTCAACAATATCTGACTCAAATCATACTGTCTTCAATAATGGCGCTGATAAACTGAAATCAACTGAATTATAATGTCCATAGCTTCTGCATTCATTATACACAGAATTATTCTTTTCACATGAATAATATAATTAATATTTGGGAATGCTGGATATTTTACTTGACTTCTGGACTCAGTCTTGAGTGTCTGTACAAGGCTTTTGTGGACTGCACTGCTATGACAATCTGCTTATCAGTCTGAATGATCTCACTGACTCACTGTGAGTGAACTATTTTAATAATAATACCAAAACCCTGTACATTTCTACACACCACCTTAACTTTGGTTCCTAAGCCTGTTTGTACCTAATGTACTGTGCATTCTGTTAGCACACATTATTCTTATCAGTATTCTTGACTGAAGGTTACTGAAACATTACTTTCTATTGAATCTGCATGTAAAATGAAGATATGCATCTACTTTAATATGCCTGCATGTCTAGGCCCATACAAAGATAATACTATATTTATGTCTAACAAAATACATTTAAGTGAAACCTAATGTTGCACTACTTAGCTTACTCCAACAACTAATAACTTCTATCTACACACTTTATCCACTCAGTAGTATCCCTCCTAAAAGACAAAACTACAAACCTAGCAGGAGGGAATTAACCTCTCTCCCTCTAAAATTTCTCTCCAACCTATTCCAACCTTTTCAGTCAAAAAACTTCTACTGCTAAAACCAGTAACACTGTCCTCTGACAACATCCCAGTTGAATACATCAAAATTGCAGCTGACACCCTTGCCTACCCTATACCCATCTTAATCAACCACTCCATTACAGAAAGCTATGCCCCATAACTCTGGAAGACATCCTATAGCTTGTCACTAGTATTGCCTTATCCTCTCTATCCAAGATCAATGAAAACTGCATTCATCAATAACTCCTTAACTCCCTTCTTAATAATAAACTTCTCTCCCCAACCCAGGATGGCTTTCAACTACACCACAGCACTATCTCTGTGCTCCTCAGCATCTTTACATACATTAACGCAAACATAAATTCTGGTCACCTGGTATCTGCTCTACTCACTGCTCTGGCCTTTGATACTGCATCTCAACCCAAACTAATCCAAAGACTAACAAAGCTCTTCCTCCCTTGTATGGTTCAACATTTATCTCTCAAATAGACAACAGGCCATCAAATGGCAAAATTAAGTTTCATAATTTTGTCCTGTAACTGTTGGCACTCCCCAAGGATCCATTCCAGGCCCCCCCTCTTATTTAACATCTTCAACAGTGTCCCACATAAAGCAGCCAGCACTGCTACCATCATACAGTCCGCAGACGGCTCCACACTAATCTGCTCAACAAAGATCCTTGAAAAACTGCAACAAAAAACATGAATCTTTACAGACTGTTGAAACATGACTCTCCAGCCCTCAACTCCTATTAAACCCCTGCAAAAACACCAAAACAAATCCTGTTTTAGGGTTACCACTTGTCCCAATTTGCGAGGGACAGTCCCTCTTTGGGCTGTTGTGTCCTGCAAAAAAATTGGAAAAATGGCAAATGTCCTGAGATTTTAGGACAAAAATATTTCCTTTATTTTCTTTAATAGTTGCATAAAACCATCATTTTTTATCTGAAACACCGAAATGTTATAAGAAACAGAATAAGCACCTCAAATGCTACAAAAATAAGCTTTTATTCTGGCAAAAAAGTGAAGTTCTGTCCTTTGTACTTGCCGTGGGTATGTTTTGTCCTGCAAAATCTAATGTTTCTACAAAAAATTTCCCACTTTGGACATTTGAAAAGGTGGCAACCCTATCATGTTTATACCTTAATCCTACAGTATCAAAAAAGCCCAATGCACTATAACTTCTCTTAATAAGACTAAAATAGAAATTGTCCCACATTCCAACCTTCTAGGAGTAATTATTGATGAAAATATGAAATTTGAAATTCACACAAAAGAAGTAGTTAAAAAACACATCACAGACTTGGTACACTCTATAGAATTCAGCCCTGCCTAACTGATGATGCAAGAAAACATCTTTCTTCAATGTACTTACTTACAACCTTTTCTATGGAATTCAAATCTTCATCAACCTGCAATCCTCCCAATCTCACTTATTTGAGTAGTGCTATCACAAAGTAGCAAAATTCACTGTTTACTTGTCCCACAGGTTTCATCATTGCTCAGCCATAAAACTGGACAGAGCTCTCACATCATCTTACCTTCTCCCGACTTGTTATCACTCATACCCTTATTTGATCTCCAGAAAAATGCCCAGGCCTAGCCCATCTTATTCAAAAGTATACACCCAGCAGATGCCTTCGTTTAGACAACACACACCTACTCCAAGTAACAAGATCAAACAACTTAGTAGGTGATTCACTACTCTCCTATCATAATTCAAAACACTGGAACTCCCTTCATCTCTCCATAAGACAGCGCAAAATTAAACCTTTTAATAATCATCTCAAACAACACATGTTGGGCAACTTGTCCTGCTCTTGCTCTACCCATGGTTAGTATATCTAGCCTCTACCTTACCCTATCTAACCTTCCCTTCCTTCCTTCTGTCCCTTCTCTGCCCTCTCTCCATATCTTTACCACCTGTCCACCTCCTCCCTCACCCTGCTGTCACCTCCTCACCTCCTGTCTTACTCTGCGGTTCCCTCTTCATCCTTACATCATGGCCATTTTCCCTATTACTAAATTAAACCAAATGGAATTAAAAGACTAGCATGCTATTTATTTTACTGCACTTTAAATTTAATGTATATCTATCATCATTTCTCAAAAATGTATCCCATGCTTTCTATTGTTTTCTCATTTCCCTGAGCCTCCACTGAAAAGGGACTTTTGCCCAACTGGACCATCATGGTAAACAAATGTAGATAAATAAATTAGTGTAGATTGGGAAACTAATTATTTGCAGAATTCTCAGTGCAACTTCTTCTTTTGGCTTTTCCCGGTTAGGGGTCGCCACAGCGGATCACCTGTCCGCTCAAGATTGGCAGTGGAGTTTTACAGTGTCGAGTTGCCAGCCCGGCGCCCAACCTTCCACAGAAGGCACACACACACGCACTCACACCTAGGGCCAATTTAGAGTGTCCAATCCACCTGCAGCATGTCTTTGGGATGTGGGAGGAAACCGGAGCACCTGGAGGAAACCCACATGACCACAGGGAGGACATGCAGACTCCGCACAGAAGGCACCCCAGTCGAGGATCGAACCGGAGAACCTCTTGCTGTGAGGTGACAATGCTAACCACTGCACCAGAATTCTCAGTACAACTATACACTAGTATGTGACATTATTGTCAGGCATGCAATGGTTCCATGAAACACTTATTAAATACATTGGTATATCCACTAGAGATTTCATGCTTATTGAACAAATTATGGAAACTGTCTTGATATATTTTTTATGGAAAATGTTGCCATCAGGTTAATGGCATAGCTATGGGTGCCTCAGATGCACACATCTACTCCAATTTAGTTCTATGTTTTTGGGAAACTAATTATTTGCTGATTTCTAAATACAGTAAGTACATCCAGTCACACTTAACATACCTGGATATTTTTTATCATTTTAGACCAGAAGAGAAATGGATTTTTTTTCTTACAACTATCTAGGTATAACTACTTCTTTTTGAAGTTCACATATACACTTGCATGTGACACTACTGACTTTTTACATATCACCTTGTATAACGAGTTGAGTGAGAATACATTCAAGTCTAAGGTTTTTAGAAAATTGAGTTTCTCTAACAGTTACTTATATTTCAAGAGTAACCATCCTTTGTATAAAAAGAAAGGATTAATTAAATAATTTATAAGAGCATCTAAGTTAGCTAATGATGATTCTCTTTTTCATTATGAACAGAATTTCAGGATAAGTTTGCCCATTGAAATGGGTTTTCTCCTGTGTGTAATAGATTTGTTAATAAAGCCAGTTTTGTCTGGCAGAAGCCCAACATATGCTGCTCTATTAAAGACTCAGTACATATGAATAAATAATGGCCCATCATTAATGTTATTCGGGTTAAGTTTATTAATTCTATGTTGCTGACTTATTTCCCCATAGTACATAAAGTTATAGAAGTTACTAGAAAAGATTACGGTATTTTTGAGAATGACCCTGCTTTGATTTATTTTTTGGGTTATGTGCCATCCTTTCTTTTTAAATAGGACCATAATATCAAAAAATGTATTGTAAACAAACTTAGTAAACAGTACAAATAAATCTAATGGTAATTTTAAAAATGGGACATGTAACCAGTGTAAGTGTATATCAATCAGTACATCTGTTCAGGTTGAGTATTACAGATATGTTGTTTCTCCTAAAGGAGATTTTATATATAATTCTGCAGGAGTGGTTATCTGACTCAGTGTGTCACATGCCCTGTCTTTTATGTAGGTAAGATGATTCATCTACTACATAAGAGAATTTATGAACATGTATGAGCAGGGCAAGAGTGACAAATTATATCTGCACACTGTTAAATGTGATGATTTTAAGAAATTTACAGTCCTAGAGCAGGTTAGATTTGACATTCTGGGTGACCCTTTTTAAAAAGAAGGCTGAGTTCTGTGAACTAATTTGGCAACTTAAATTTAACACTGCACATCTATTCCAGGTATGAATGATGTTATTTTTTAACAGTGTTTTAAAAATGAATTAATCTAAAGTAAAAACATTTTAGCATGCTTTTTTATGAACATGCCGGAGGGATAGATTCCTGTCCCAGAGACTTCCCATACTCTGGAATAAACTACCTATCTATATCAAACAAAGCTCCTCATTAGCACTCTTCAAGAAAAATCTTGATGATTGGATGGGAAATAGGAAATTCACCCTGGGGATCACCTCTATGGCTCTGCTCAACAGGGGCACAGGAAAATAATTTTCTTGGGTGGCGAAAGCCAGGGTACCTTTTTGGCTAGACTTATATAGGCTCTAGGCCCAATAGCCTAGTACCTACCTATGAACCTATGAATCTCACCCAACATCTATCTTTAAAAAATCCTTGAAACATCATCTCTCCTCCCACTGGCAATGCCCCTGCGCTAACTCTTCACAACCCATAACCCCTTCCTCCCCTCCCACCTTTCCCTCCTCCTCCCCTCTCCACCGCCAGTACCATCACCTTTATCTCCTGAACAGACAAACCTTTTCTATGCCCTTTACAAATGTACTGTTCTGTTGGTATTTCTGACACCACTACAGTGCCTGTCTCAGTGCCAACTACTATATAGGACTGTCAGTCTAATCTGGAACAACTGTTGTATGGATTCTTATCAAACTGTATATATTGCATTGTTACCTGAGCTTTAGCAGTTTAATCTGAGAAATCTGATTCCTGTGTTTTTATCACATTGAATGTATTGTATGCTCTTGTGCTTTAGCAGTTTGATCTGATATATTTGTTATCTTGTCTTTTATCACTATAGCTGATTGTTACTACCATGCTACTAACATTTAATAAATTGTTTTCTAGTCCTGAGGAGCTTTTCTCCCCAGGTCTCTGCTGAAAATGAGCCAAAAGCTCAGCCAGACTAACCCAGTTAACAAATGTAAAATACATAAATAAATAAATCACGTTGTAAGCATCATATTGATATTGTACTTTATTAAATTGTATGTATTTGTATCTCTGTGGAGCTTTTCTCCCCAGGCCTCCACTGAAAATGGACACCTTTTGGCTCAGTGGACCTCCCTAGTCAACAAATGTGATAAATAAATAAATATTGGCTTTTGAACTCATACATTTGCAGGTGTCCAGTTGCCCAGCATGGGTTACCTGGGATAACTATGCTGAGTGAAAAGTGCATATAAAACCAATCAACCTGTCAAACATGTACTAAGAATTGTTACACTCAATGTAAGTTCACTGACAGAATGGATCCTGGAAGTGGATGACACGATGGTAAGGAGGAGGCTGGACATCCTATGTATCCAGGAGACAAGATGGAAGGGCAGTAAAGAAAAGACACTTAGTTTGGGATACAGGTTAACAATCCAACAGACAGCACGCTGGTTTATATTAAGCAAGGAGAGTTTTATCAATGATATTAGCATGTATTGAAGAGATTGGCAAGGTCTAGATAAGTAATCTGGAAGGACAGTCCCTTATCTAGGGCTTCAGTAGTAATGCTTATCTTTACAGAAGTCAGTATGGCTCAGAAGGGGCAGCTTTCTTTTACATAATCCATACTGGCTGTAATTCAAGGTTTGCATATCACCTATATTGATGGCTTATTTGTTCAGTAATGATAAAACCAATATCATGATGATGGCATAAAAGGATAAAACTCTGACTACAGTCCATCTGACACAGGTTCATTTAGTTGCTTGGCTGATTGGTGGAGAGACAGAGAAGGGATGGGTGTGCCCATCCCAGATGGAAGGACATTCATTGATGTGCTCCCAGAGGTAGTCATGGTCCAAAGAGAGGAGGTGTCCTCAGACATAAAAAGAATGAGCATGGTAGGTGCGGAAAGGGAAGTGGGTAGCTCATAAAAAATCCCCCTTCCGGACAGAAACACAGATGACCTGATCCCCCAAGACACCCTCAGGATCCACTACCTGCCCCACCCCAAAAAAAAAGAGTAAGTCCAGGAGGGGGATAGAGAGTAGCTGATAGACCTGGCATGAATGTTAGGTACTGGAGGCCAGACTGGTAACAGTGAGGTCCAAGGGGAGCAAAAAAATGAATAAATAAAAAAAATGATGAACTCCACAACTTTATAGATGATATTTTGAGGCTAAAAGGTCTGTAGTTTGCCAAGTTAGTTGTGTGGCTGCCCTTGTGTAATGATACCAGTGTGACTCCACTCCTCAGACAAAAAAACCTGTGGACAACCTTAAATTACAGAGGTCAAGGAGGGGTTTGGCTGAGATTTTGCAAAGAGTGAGATGGGCTGTAGTACAGTAATCTATATATAAAACAGCTGCAATCCATGTTCAGAACAGCTAAAAAAAATGTTTACTAATTCATATAGACCAGTGCCTATTGCCAGCACAAATTATTAAATAATTCTTGCTTGTCTTGGGAATATTATCTCTGCTTAGGATCATAGGATCATAGGAGGTTACTAGGCTATTGGCCCTGAGGCCCTTATAAGCCTAGCCAAGAGTTTAGACCATGTTTACATAAGTCAGCACCTCATGCCCCTGTCCAGCAAGGACACGGGTAGAGTCCCAGGGGTGTATTTTCTGTTTCCATCCAGTTATCCAGGTTGCGCTTAAAAAGAGGTAAAGAGGTACTCTACCTGATATAGAGAAGAAGTCTATCCCATAGATGGGGGAGTCTCTGGGACACAAATCTGTCCTGCCAGTAAGTCCTGTTGATGCCACAGACAAGGTTGAGGCCATGCGTGCAAGTTACTCGAGTGGAGCTTGACTTGCGGATATGCAGCAGTCCCATCAAGATGGGGTCCATAATCACCTTGTATGCCAGACAGAGGTCACCTCTGAGGAGTCTACATGAAACTGAGCAGAGGGATAGGGCTTTTAGCTTATCTGTGTATGCTAGATGTTTGAGGCCCTGGATTCTCCTGGTGAAGAACCTCTGTGGTCTCTCCAGCTGCTGCATGGGCTTTGCGAGGTACATGCCGAAAGGGGCATTGTACTCAATAATGGGCCTTATAAGGGAAGAATAAAGGGATGCTATGACCTCCTTGTCCCTGAATGAGATACCCTTACATGAGGTGGGTCATGTAGAAGGCTTTTCGTACAATGGAAGCAACATGGTGGTCAAAAGTCAGGTTGCTATGAACCTGGGTGTCCAAATCCCTCAAAACTGATTGCATGCTTAGTACGCTGTTATTAATGTGAAAATTTGTGGGAAAGTCACTCTCCCCAAAGGGGATGATGATGCATCTTTTGGTATTCAGCTTGAGGCCATGTTTCTGGCACCAGTCATTTGTCTGAGTGAGACCCTCTTGGAGGATGTCTACATCACTAGGAGAATTGATGACAGCACCCAGCTTGCAGTCATCTACAAACTTGGTCAGCCATAGCCCACTGGCCTGCACCTCAGAAAAGTATATCCTAAATAACAGAGGCCCCAAGACCGAACCCTAGGGTATGACGCTTATTATGGGTCTACTGCTTGAGGTGGCTTCCCCTGTTTTGACTAGGTGGGTTCTATCAGTGAGCCAGTTTGCTACCCAGCTAGTAACATACAGATTGATGCATAGTTGAGAGAGTTTATCTATTATGCCCGACTGAGGAATAGTGTCAAGGTAGGTAGTGTGCACCATCTTCCCCTTGTCCATGGTTTTGGTGACTGCCTCAAAGAAGTCAACCAAATTTAGCAGACATGACCTTCCTTTGATGAGGCCAAACTGTGTGGGATTGAGTGTTTGGAGTTTGCCAATGTCTTTGTTAATGAAGTCCATGATAATCCATTCCATGGCCTTACAGATCAGGCTAGTTAGGCTGATGCATCTATAATTTCCCGAATCAGTGGATGCTTCACCTTTGTGTAAAAGGATGACAGTGGCTGTCCTCCACTCAGCTGGGATGAAGCCGGTACTCAGGCTTTGGTTGAATAGGGTGCCTAATGGTGCTGCAAGTTCCTGCCTGAGTTCACGTAGTATGCAACCTGGTATGTTATCGGGTCCCACGGAGGCTGTATTTTTTGCCTTTGAGAGAGCAGTGATGACCTGTTCCCTAGATATAAGGGGAAGAGGGTAAGTACTAGGGATGTCCTGATTTACTGATGGGAGGGGCAAGCGGGTGAAGTTTTTACTGAATCTGTTAGCCAGCAAGATTGCTATATCTATGGCATTTGTATATATGGTGTCCTTGACCACCAGTTCTGAACAGATCTGGGTGCTTCCTTGAAGGTTACAGACATATGTGAAGAGGGCCTTATGATTGTCTCTAGTAGATGTGGCCAATTTGGACTCAAAGTTTGCTTTGGAGGATTTCTCTAGTGCTTTTATTTGCTTGTTCAGGCTAAGGAGACATTGCTTCCAATTGGGCACCTGCTCCTATTTGGTCTTGGACAGCAATTATTTACTTTGGTTATAGAGTTTATTTATTGCAGATGTCCACCAGACAGGTTTACTCTTCCTTGCAGAGGATGATTTAGTCCTATTGGGTATTCCTGATTCCATGCATCTATATAAATGCTCGTATAGTGCTTTGGTGTAGTTTTGGATATTGGTGCCAGTTCCTACAGAGGGGGAGGGGGCTGTGAAGCTGTTTATACCAACCATCAGGAGGCTGTAATCAGCTTTGGAGAAGTTTTTATGTCTGATCCTAGCTGGAGGTGGGTTGGGGTAGATGGTGACTTCGAAAGTGACCGCTTTATGGTCAGATCTTACCAGGAAGGATGATACTGTAGGGCCACTGCAGTGGTTACTCATGGTTATTAATACCAAGTCCAAGATATTATCACCTCTTGTGGGGGTATTGACTAGCTGTTCCAAGGCATTTGCATTCACAAAATCAAGGAATCTCTGGGCATTTGTGTTCTGGCATGAGTAGTTCTTCCAATCTATGTTTGAGAAGTTAAAGTCACCCAGGATCAGGGTAAAGGGTTGAATCTTGATAGATTCAAACAGATCCAAATAAGCATATTGGGCATCTTGAGTCAGATTTGGGGGCCGGTAGCTAGCTATGATTTGTATAGCGGTATTATCAATAGTTAACTGCACCTGGAGTGTCTCCTGTGCATCATACTGTTTGACCAGCCTGGAGGTGTGTATGTCTTTAATATTTATATTGAAACTCAATCTCCTTTGGCTTTACTGCTAACAGTTTGGGGTCTGAATGTATGATAGGATGAGTAACCAGCTAAGGCTGGGGTGTTCTCCACAGCTTTTAACCAGGTTTCTATGACTGCAGAGATGTCAGCATTTTCCAGGGTTAAGAATGTTTGCAATGAGTGTAATTTCATGTTTAGACTCCAAGCGTTTAGCAGCATGACCTTTAATTTGCATTTTGTTGAAATTTTTTTGTTGGTTTTATCGACCTCTGGGCTTTTCCTAAAAAAGGCACTATGGGGGAGGCAAGAGCCTTTGCCAGAAGCCTGAAGCCCAGGTGAGACAAATGTAGGCTATCACTGGCAAAGAATCCTGGTCTGTCGATCATTTCTTCCTAGGCTGTCAGGTACTGGATCCCCCTGGAATGACACCAGAAACTAAGCCAATTGTTAAAGTCAATCATTTTCTGTTTGTATTGAGGCATCATTCTGGGTGACGGCAGAATGCTGCCTAAGGCTAGGGACATACCTGCCTGGGACATGTAATTAGTGAGCTCAATCATGTCTCTCTTGGGAAGTTAAAGTCACCCAGGATCAGGGTAAAGGGTTGAATCTTGATAGATTCAAATAGGTCCAAATAGGCATATTGGGCATCTTGAGTCAGATTTGAGGGCCGGTAGCTAGCTATGATTTGTATAGTGGTATTATCAATAGTTAACTGCACCTGGAGTGTCTCCTGTGCATCATACTGTTTGACCAGCCTGGAGGTGTGTATGTCTTTAATATATATATTGAAACTCCACCTCCTTTGTCTTTACTGCTCACAGTTTGGGGTCTGAATGTATGATAGGATGAGTAACCAGTTAAGGCTGGGGTGTTCTCCACAGGTTTGAACCAGGTTTCTATGACTGCACAGATGTCAGCATTTTCCAGGGTTAAGAATGTTTGCAATGAGTGTAATTTCGTGTTTAGACGCCAAGCGTTTAGCAGCATGAACTTTAATTTGCATTTTGTTGAAATTTTTTTGTTGGTTTTATCGACCTCTGGGCTTTTCCTAAAAAAGGCACTATGAAGTAGGCAAGAGCATTTGCCAGAAGCCTGAAGCCCAGGTGAGACAAATGCAGGCTATCTCTGGCAAAGCATCCTGGTCTGTCGATCATTTCTTCCTAGGCTGTCAGGTACTGGATCCCCCTGGAATGACACCAGAAACTAAGCCAATTGTTAAAGTCAATCATTTCCTGTTTGTATTGAGGCATCATTCTGGGTGACGGCAGAATGCTGCTTAAGGCTAGGGACATAACTGCCTGGGACACGTAATTAGCGAGCTCAATCATGTCTCTCTTTATATAGTCCAGAGAGGTATGTCTGAAGTCATTCACGCCAACGTGGATTATGACAGAGTTATAACAGTACCTGTTGTTGAGAGACTTGAGTGTGTATGTGATATGGTGGATTCTGGCACCTGACAGACAACTAACTGTGACTTTCTCCTTATCCAGCCTGGTGAGAGGCACATCTGTGTGTCTCACAATGGAGTCTCCTATGACTAATATGTTGGGTTTATGGTGAAGCCTTAGTGGCTGTGAGATACAGGTCAGTGGATTATACATGGTATGTGGTGTGGAGGGCTGTGGAGATTGCATGTGTTTTTGCCTCTGAGGTCTCCTTTGTTTGGATACGTGTAGGTGGAGGACCTCTGCATATGTGGGTGTGTATTGTGTAAATGTGGGTGGTGTTTGAGGTGTAGTGATTGTGTTGACAACCTTTTTGATGCCAGATATACTGGCTTGAGGGGGAGAGAGCATGGGCTCTCAGTTCCTAATGTAATTATATATCTCACAAATTGTGTTCCTAGGTAGTAGTAGTAAATGGTTGTCTATGTACATGAGGCAGTTGCTACACTGTCTCAGGATGCCCATATCAACCAGGCTGGCAGGAGAAACTGTAGGAAATTGTCCATCAGTATTTCTCAGAATCTGAGGGAGAAAGGCCAGGGAGAGCTAAAGGGTGGGCCTAAAGCCCAAGTGATTAAACCAAAACTATGAGCTTAGAATAACACAACAATTTAGGCTATAAACAAGCAGTAATAAATGCAAAAGAAATATGCAGTTGAACACTTTAGAGAACTTATGAACAGTCTTACGTCAATCAATCTTCTGAGGGTATCAGCATTTGTGTCTTGCAGTAAGGTGTGTTTCTCAGCATAGATACTACACCTGTATTTGATATGGTTTCCTAATGTTTTCTATAGGGCATACTGAAGGACATTGTATTCTTCCCTAATTTTATGTAAGTTCTTACATTAGTGTACAGAGGATATGCCAATTTTATTCTAAGCTTGTTGGGGATTTTTTGGAGGTATATCTGAGTAGCATAGTACTAAATAAGAATTCCCCCTGGTTTATGCATCACTTTGGAGATAATATCAATTTGCTAGCTTAAAGCACCAGAATTAATGTTATTATTGGTAGCACTGCATTTTGTTTATTTCAATGCGAAAGTCAAGTTGAAATAAATAATATGTGCTTGCATTTCTTTTATCAAGGGTCTTTGTTCTGGTGGTAAGAAGACAGCCTGCACGATCTGGTAATTTTCTAAGGTTATATTCTAAATTAATTAAAAGTGAATCAATATTAGTATATTTTATGCCTGTGGCACCACTTGAAGGAAGGGGACGATTCACAAAGAAATATTTTGGAGTGCATATAATCAAATATTACTTACTTTTTCTATATTATTAATTTTGAGCACTGGACTAGAGTCTATTGTAAAGTCCACATTAAGAATATTACACTATTCTTTATCAAATAGTTTGTCACAACATACTGTCACTCAGACTCTTTGTTCTACAAGATAAGTTGCAACTGTCAGTTCAGATCTCCCACTTTTTTGTGTCCCACCATTGTGATGTTGCAGTATTAGATGTCACAGATACAAAAACTTACTAAACTGGGGAGCCAAATAACAAAGCTAGAAGGATTAGTTCAAAAGAAGGTCATTGAATGATTTCCTCTGATTGTAAAGGAAAGATTACTCCATGTTCTTGGAAGGTGCTCTCTAATGTATTGGTTACTTTTTTCTATACAGTGTTTTAAGTACAGCTCACCCAGTCTGCTACTGTTTTTTCCAGATGTGCTTTCCAAGCAAATAATTTAAAATAAAACTAGATCAGGCATCTGATGGTAAATGAGACCAGAACTATAGCTAGGTTATGCAGCTCTTAGTGGAGTTTCCCAATCTGGCAACCTTCAACTCAAAGTTAAAGAACAAAAAAGGTCATCACTCTTAATAAGGACAAAAAAAAAAGGCTTCTTGAAACTGTAGCAAACCCTGGCTTCAAACAATTACATAAGCACACATGACATATTTCAGTGCTTCAATCCTGAACATGACTACAGTACATCATCAACTGCCAATTTCGGCCCCCTAACACTCCCTTTGCTGTGCCCTAGTTATGCTACTAGATATGACAGAGGCCTCCTGTAACAAACCAAATCTAATGACAATTCTTGCTGTACCTTTTCAAGTAATTTCAGATGGCCTATTCAAATGTTGAATCATGCCACCAAAATGCAGTGTTGTGTTCATTAACGTTTTAGATCAGTGAGTCTCACAATTTTCCATTGGTCTCCTTAGAGTGGTGGGTTATGCCCTTTAGGATTAGATGGCTTATAGAATGTGCTTCTCTGACTTTGGCAGAGATACTCACTAGTCACAGTTTAAACTGTTTACCATTTCCCACATTTCCAACAAATGTTTAATGATGGTCTCTTGGTATAATTTCAGAATTACTCCCCTACATATTTAATTATAGTGTTATTTATGATCTGACCACTCTTTTTGTCGAGTGTGATGATGCTGCATTTTACTGGCATTACTCGTAAATATGAGTCCACCACTATTACAACAGTTTTGTAGGCCGTCTTGGAGAACTTTGTCTGCAGTTTACAATCACTGGCACTTTGACCATCCAGTTCCTATAACTTAGATTAATATTTCAGAAGAGCAGTCTAAATTAAATAAGTTGCACCAAGACAGAGCACAGTGCAAAATCAGTGTTAATCTCCACCCCCTTTGCAACATAGCCAATATTTATTTATTTATTTAATTTGTCGTTTTGTTGACCAGTTAAGTTCCACTATACCAGTGCCCCCTTTTCAATAGTGACCTCATACTGACTAGAGGAAATGTGTCCAGGGCATCAAGGAACTTCCTCATCTGTTTTTGAAATGTGCCATGGACTATCTTACATCCACCTGAACAACCAAAAACTCAGGAAGATGGGACCTTAATTTTACATATCCCAGTATCCCACTCCCTTTATGGGACCTTCATTTTGCATATCCCAGCATGCCACTCCCTTCCATTTCCCTTTCCCTTATGCTGCACTGCAATGTTAGTATTAGAAAATGAATTTAAGTGCCTGCTGGGGGAACAGAACCCACAGTCACCTGATCTTCTAGCACCAAAGACAAGTGTGGTATCTGTTGAGCTACTGACATTATTTTACCCAATGAAGTAACTAAGGTGTGATATTTTGTGATTTTTAATGCAATCATTCTCTTGTGTGTATTACATATCATGCATGAAAACTGGATCATTATCCATAGAAAACAGTCCATTAATAGGATACTTGACCCTCAGCCTACTTTCATCTGTCATAAAGGAGGAAATATTAAGAGCTGGGTAGAAGGATACACTTTACACACCATGGATATAAATGCCGACACTTTTGCCTCTAGATTGCAGATTTAGAAAGAGATATTACTGGTCAGAAAAAGATAATTGCAGAAGCAAGTCTGTAGACTACTGGGCTAGCTGTGCAGCTTGTAGAACATTCTACATAACCAGACTATTAATGTCCTAAAGGTAAGGGTCACTAAACACTTAGACATCCAACTAAAAGATCTTAACAGCCCACTAGCCAGACATGCTCTAAACTACAGAATCTTTGAGAAATGTATGTGCTCATGTGGTGAAGAAAGAAACAACTGGCCTGTTTGAAGGCAACACAGCAGCTATGCTTGAGAAAAAGCAACTAGACTAATAGATTCACTAAAAAGTTTACTGGCACCCAGAACTGAACTCAGACTGCCCTACCCAAAACGTACTTGATCTTAAAAAATGGAATATATAACAGCTTTTATTAACAGTTACATATGATCTCCATATTTCTTTATATATTTGTTCAGGATGACTTTTACAAAACCAAGAAGAAATGAACAGGTAGGTTAACATCACTTGTTTAAAGCACTTTCATGCTTGTATGTAACACTGTCATCTGAAACAGCATTTTCTCAGTCTGATCTCAATAATAACATTAAAGGAGTACCGCACCCACAGACTCAAAAAACATGTTTAAAACATCATGGCATGATGTTTCCTACACTTTAACATAACTCTGGGATTATTTACATTATTTTAAATATTTTTATATGTAATTCCAGACTCTGACCACCTGGAGGCTGGCATATTTGCATGGTTTGGATAAATCAGGTTGCCATTCAGTATCCCAGAAATCATTGTTTGGCTCAAAAATGTTACATCATGCAGGCCTCCGTTTGCCTAAAGTTCCTGTCATTTCATAGATGCTGCACGCGTACAAAGTACTGAGTAAAATAGAACAGTGTAAGTAACATTTCCTGCTGCTGAATGACTACTTAAAACAGAAATAGTGCAAATGCCACAGAACACACTCAAAGTGCTGTTTACTGCTGCCTTTTTTTCTAATTTAGTTTAAACGGCACTAATTTGTGAGACAATGAATTCCAGTCCATTTACTTCTCCCCTCCCCCATAACACTTAGCTTCCCTAGCTATCAAAGTCCTGAGGGTAATTTGACCTGGTAATTCCATTGATTGGCAGATCTCAGCAGGGTGCTTGACTCATGTAATTTAATCTTTGCTCTAGCATTTCCTTTGTTAGAGGGGACATTTTTTGCTGCACTACTGCCATGGTCATACTTGACTGCATTCACATCCAGTAAGGTCTTGCACCAAGGAGCTAAAGATTAAAACATTTATACTATTACTATTAACCAGTTTAGATCTTTATTAATTTACGTGTTGAGGTATCACTTCATGCTTCCACCTTGTTAAAAATTGAGATTTACATGTGCAAAGTGTGTTGGTATGCAGTGTTTGCCTTCATATGTTTTTACTCCACTGGTTGGTTTGCAAAAAAAAAAAAAAAACCTTTTGCAGTGTCCCTGGATTTGTCTTTATACATACAAACCACATTGCTATATTTTCCCCTTCCTTTTTCTTGTGTCCAGAAGTCACTTATAACAAAGTACATTTTTTATTGATTTTTTTTTTAATAAAGGACATCAAGGTTAATTAACCTTGAATCAGATAATGGATGCCACTGCAAAGAATCACTGTTGAAATATTTGTGCATGGACAAAATCCCTTACTAAATCTATTTGCCAGCCTCCAGTTCAATTGGTGCTATGGCTTTAATATACTGGTGTGTTTGCTCATGCCTTCCAAATATCTCTACCATTACATACCACTTTTGCAGTGTAGTAACCACCCGACATGCCCATACACCTTTAGCCATCAATATGCAGTTACTCCTGTTCATGTGAGTATGTGAATTCATTTTCAGACTTAAGGTGTGGAAGCTGCACTGAATAATTCTAGGTGCTTGTTCAGGTTTCACATGGTGCTTGCTTAGAGCTACTCTCATGTTAAGCCACTATGAATATGTTGCACTGCCACCTCTGATACCAGGGTAATGTTTTAATCTTTCTATTCCCGCACTGCACACTAGCAGTATCTGGTGCAAATACAACAGAGAAGTATGCAAGCGATACACCACCTAAGCATCATTTGCCATGCAGAATGTACAAGTATGCATACCAAATTTCTGTGTTTCCAAACATCGGTGTAACTACACTACTACTGAATAAAATGAACATATTGAAATGTAACATGACCTGTTACCAGATGTAATTAAGATTTTTTCCTGTATAAACAAATTTCCATGATTCTCTGGCTGTTTGGTTTGATTCACTTTACTGGCTACCTGTAGAGGTTTGCTCTTTCTTAGCAAGTTGCAGTAAATATTTTGTTATCTGGTTGTTTACCTGGTTAGTTTGACTGGGCACACTATGAACGTTTCCAGCGGCATCCCGGGGTAAAAGCTCAAAATGGTGCCATCTCAATGGTCTGATCTTGTACTGTAGTTCCTTAACTGCTGCCTTGCATATTTTGCATAAGGCAGATCTGAATTATCCATTGCAATGTCCAATTCAGTGTTTCATCTACAGATTGTGTGCCTACTGCCTTTGACGAATGCATTGCCTAGGTTACAGTAAAAAAATAACATTGTAATAGGGAATGGATGGCAAACCAAAGAAACTAAGACAGTCACGACTACAGCACACAACATTAGAGTACAACTTACGATTTCCTATCCATCTACAGGTTGCGGTAGTAGAACCCACAACCATATGCATAAAAAGCAAATATACTCACCGATGTGCTGCTACCACTGCTTTCAAGTGCTGTAGCACAATCACTGATGACCATATGCTAAATTACACATTGAAAACAGATTTCACATCAAGACAGTGACAAAAATAATAGCAATGCAAATACAATCAGAAGAAACTGCACAACCTACAAGCTCTGTAGAGAATACAGAAACATTGGATTTGTGACATTACATAGACATGGCTTAAAGCCACAGAATGTACTCTGTCAGTTTGTTTGCGTCATTACACAGACATGGCTTAAAGCCACAGAATGTACTCTGTCAGTTTGTTTGCGTCTTTCGGCTTTTCCCAGTTAGGGGTCGCCACAGTGGAACTCCGGTCCGCTAATGATTGGCAGTTGATTTTTACGTACCAGCTTGCCAGGCCTGACACACAACCTTCAACAAAGGTACGCCCATTTATGCATGTCTCCACACAGAAGACGCTCTAGCTGAGAATCGAACCAGACAGCATCTTACTGTGAGGCGACAACACTACCGCAGCACCACCACCGCGGGTAGAATGTACTCTGTCAGTGCAAGACTAAATTGCCTTGCACACATGTAGACCATGAGGCACAAGAGAATGGGACACAAGGTGGAAATGTGTCTCAGTCTTGTTTAGCAGCAAGTATTCTTCAATATTTTTCAAACTGGATGACACCCAGGCATTTACCCAAATGCAAATAACTGGAGAGTGTCCCTTACCATATCTGAGCAAGCTACAGGTCATCATCTGTGGCACAAGAAATCACAGCTCAATATAGGAATGAATGCTGATTATCATCTGCTGTTTAAATCAAGTAAAAACACTTAACACCCTATGCAAAAACTCAGAATAAGTTTTGCAAGGATCTGCCAATGCACACATGATAATATGCTGATTATTAGTCAGAGAAAATCAAATGTAATGTTCTTTGGCACCCCATAATAGCTTGCTAAAACTCTGCACCTGACAATAACTGACACATCAGGCAATATGCTGCCTGTAGTAACAGAGCAAAAAATATACAGGATCACATTGGACCCTACTCTCTTATTAACAAACCATACAGATAATGGGCTGGATTTACGATAGCTTGCATGGAGTCTAAGAGTAGAGTAAGACTCCATGCAGCCATCATGTCCAACAAGCGATCCAGGAACAGCCTGCAGGGGTGTGCAAGAGAGCTCCTAACACATCTCTTACACGGACAGGGCCGGAACCTGTAAATTACCTCAATTGCAGCTGAAAGGCATGCAAATGAGGTAGATTTTAGATTCAGGAAACCCAAACCTGTCCGAGTAAGAGTAGTGTTATCTGCAGAAATGTACTCAGTTGACAACTGAGTACCATTCTGCAAATAGCAAAACGGAGCCATGACAGCTCGAAATAAAGGTTGCATCCAGTAGAAGAAGCATGCCAATGGCCAAATATATGGCCATTGGCAATGTTTCCTGATGCAAAATGAAAAAAAAATTAATTTATTTTTTTTGTCCGATTTCCAATGTTTAAGCGTTGCACTAAAGGGCTGTGCTCTAAAAACCAGAAAACTAATAATAAAAATCCACAAATGTGGATTTTATGTGAATTTGTAATGTACAATGCAAGGCAATGGCAGGCTGAAGACAACATGGCTACCGAGTAGGGGTTGCTAAGGGGGGAACCCAGTCTAAGAGATGTAACCAAGCATTAGTAGGCAATCCTATGCAAATGAGGGTAAGGATAGTGAATCCCAAGTCTACATAGCAAATGAGCACAGTCAGTGGAGTGTAAGGCTAGGATAAGGGGAGTAACAGAGTAGGATATAGGTGACATCATGAGGGGGGGTATGTATGAAAGAAGCTAATCTCATTGGAGCAGAGTGGCATGTGTTAGCTGTCAGTTGCTCATCATTGGAAGAGGTGTGTCAGAAGGTATCCTAGCTAAAGTCAAGAAATAGAAGGTGCACACTGCTTTTTATAGTATTTTAATCATATATGTCAGGTATTATTTCATATACTGATTTGGAACATAAAAAAATAAGAAGGGCAGTGGTGGGACTCAAACCTTGAATGCCTACTCTTTGGGCTAACGCTCTACCATTACACTACTGTTACTTGGCAGAATTTGAATAATTAGTTCTTATATGCTATTCGCTGTCACAATTGCTAACTGTGGTTAGGCAATGGGCACACCCGCACACACACGTGCAAATACGGGCAGGCAGCTATATCGTGGATTAAAAATAAATTAATATTTTATGTTTTATAACTTTGATTGGGGTTTCCAGTGTCAGGGAGTGTGCTGTTGGGTGCAAGTACATTTGAGCGACCTTGCTCTTGTGTGCTGACATTGTGCTTTGTAACAACTTGCAGGGGCGTGACCATTTAGACTGCTCAGCAGTCGACACGCCCCTGCTTTCATACTCAGTCTGTGTAAGAGTTACTGATGAGTCAGCGTGCCCTCATGAATATTCATGGATCACTGACGTCATACTGTTCAACTGCAGCCTCCGTGTAAGACTTATTAAGTCTTACACGGAGGATTCGTGAATCCTGCCCAATATTAGCAGAACCTTAAATAACTAAATTTATGCTACAAGCTCTCATACCTTCTCGCCTCCAGCATGTACACAACCAAAGCTATAAACATACTTATCCCAAAAACTGAGCATGGGCTCCCTTTAATAGCTCTTCACTCTACCACAAATACAAATAACACTTGTACTGTTACTTTTACAAAGATCTGTAGATTTGAATTACTTGCATAACCAAATCTGCATCTTTGCTTTTTCCTTCAGATTGCAGATTGAAGTGGGACTAATGCATCAGACAACGGTGAGCAAGTTTTTTCATTACACCTTCTCACTGAACAGATTACAAGATGGCACAACCACTATCCATATTGAAAAGGAAATCTTTAAGGTAGTCAGTGGTACTGCTCTTTAGGAAAGTTAGAGAAAATAACTTCGGAAAGAAGACAGCTTTATAGTAATAATTGCCACTGGCAACCAACACCACGTGGAACAGCTGGAATGCTGCAGCAAAGGCAAATAAATATAAAAAAGTACAATACTAAAGCGCCACAGTCCAATACCAAGTGCATACATGTATCCACAACAGTTGTTTGGTCAGCAGGACCCAAACAAGCAATCTTTAAACATTTTTGGATGCACGTGTGAACTTATGCAGCACAGCGACCGAAAAGCCAGGAGAAATGAAGATGCCACATTAAAGAGATACTGATACTTTGCTGTCAAACAATGTACTTCTATAAAAAATGTCATACTCACAAGTATAAATCCATGAGGGAAGCTGATGCAGAAAGAGACTCACACAAGGTTCCATAGGGAAATACAGCGTACTGGAAACACAATGCTAAAAAGAAGTACCCTACCTCCTGCACTTGTATTTGAGCACTCAGGCTGGGGGAAGGACAAGGGAGCCATGACATCACAGAATGGGTGGGTCTTATTATTTTAGTTAGAATCAGATGACGGCTGTGGTGATGTCACTTTGGGGGAGGGAACTGATTAAAAAAAAAAAAAAAGTACCTGCATTGTCTGGCCTCGATGATGTCAGTAATTGGGTGACTCCAGCAAGCTTTATTCAAACGTGAGAGAATCATGTTGTAAGTGAAACCATCACAGTATGAGAAGGTAGGCTTCTGTTACAGAAGTAAGGGGAATTATAAAAATTGTAAATGCTTTATTGTTATTGCTTTACAGAGGACAATGTAAATAGGGAGGAAAAGGACTGTGAAGTTGAGGAATACATTAGAGAAACCTGTTGTACTCCTTTAATGCCATTAGTAAGTGTTGATCTCCTTCAATATACAGCTGTCGTCAAACTGGAAGTCCACCTGCTCCAAGCCCCCCAGTAAGTGTACACCTATTTCTCATCAACCATAACTTTTTTCTTTCTTCCTCTCTTCTTTGTGTGTGAGAATCCTTCAGTAGATAGACAGATAATATTGTTGTAAATAGTTTATAAGGACACTACATTATATGAATCTTTAATCTATACCATTGTTCAAATTCTACTACTGTAAAAGTCTCTCATATTTAGTACATACTTATTCTTTGTATTGATTTTTTATTTTTTGTATTGCAAGCTGGGGTTTTTTGTACATACTCATTCTTGTATTTGCTGTATTCAATTTTATAATGCAAACTGTTAATTTCTTATACTGCAGAGCTTTTCTCCCTGGGCCTCCAATGAAAATAGGCTCTTTATGGCCCAGTGGACTTTCTTGGTAAACAAAATGCAAAATAAAATAAATCAATAAATAAATAAGTTGTACAAGACTTCAGAAGCATATTGTTCTATACATTATAATCAGAGGTTCTTAGGTAAGGACGAGGCTAGCTGGCTATTTTAAGTTTAGCGAATTTCCCTTTTTGTGCTCAAAATAACCAATCACATTTGGTTATAGATTGGCCTTACCCATCCTGTGGTCTATAATTATATATTAACCCTAATGAGAACAACTAGGAACATACCATAAATAATATGAGAGGATCCAAGCATGGGTAAAGCATTTAGGAGCAGCATCTGTCCATTAGCAGTACAGGGGACAGTCTTGGTGTATAGTTTCTGTTTCCATCCATAGATCGAAGTTACACTTGAATATGGAGAGAGATGAACTTTGTTCTATGCAGATGGGGAGTCTGTTTCACAACAGCAGTATCCTCTGCTTGTCCCTCAAAAACATTCTTTTGATGTTGCAGAAGAGGTTTAGATCCCTAGACTAAGAATTTCTGATGCCATTTGACTTGCTGATGTGCAATAAATCCATCAGTATTGGACGATGACTTGTATGACAGACAAAGGTAACCTCTTATTAGTCTGTAGGATACAGACTATAGTGACAGGGCTTTGAGTCCCTCCATGTAAGACATGGATACAGACTATAGTAACAGGGCTTTGAGTCCATCCATGTAGGACATGGATACAGACTATAGTGACAGGGCTTTGAGTCCATGCATGTAGGACATGTTGTTTAAGCCTTGTATCCTTTAAGTAAAATAACTGTGTGAGGTGTTCCAGTTCTTGCATGTATCTGGACATATACATGCCCAAGGAGGCATTATATTCAATGGCTGACCTAATGATGGCTGAGGAAAGAGGGACAATGAATCCCTAGAGCTAGACACAATCCTTTTCTTTATAAGCTATGCAGTATAGAAAGACTTTCTTACAACAATAAACACATGTTGGTCAAAAGTTAGGTCACTGTCTCATAAGTTTCCAAATCCCAATCCACTGGGTCATCTCTTAGGGACATATTGTCATTGTGGTACTTCCCTGATAATATGATGATTGATGATAATCATTCCAACATTACACTTTAATTTCCATTTTCTAGTAATTGCTTTTTTGGCAACCACCAGAAATAAACTTAACAAAGTCTCACTATGTCTAGGCAATTCAGATCCTGTGTCCCAGCTGACAAAAAATAATTTCCTTAGTTATACTCATTTGCTCACCCAGTATTCCTGACAGACTACTTTGTAGGAAATATTTAAAGTCTACCAATTCATTATACTCTGAGAACATATGCCCCAACATATTACTTTCTTACCCATTACACATCCAACATTTGCTATCTACCTGAGGAAAAATTCTTTGGAATCTGCTTGGGGTATAAAAATGCATATGCAATAACTTCCAGACAAAAATCCTAAATATTCTAGACTCTGTCTAATATTTGGAAGCTATATACATGGCCTCCCCTGGCCTGATAGAACAGAGGTTAAGGCATATGATTACAACTGGTAGACTTGGGTTCAAAATTTGGCTGGGGAACAACTGGGCAGCAGCAGCAGTGTCTACACAGAAGAAAGGCCTGCCAATCTACTTCTGTAATATGCTATGAAAATCCTATTGGGTCTTCCCATATAGTCATAGCCAGCCATAGCCATAGGCCAACTAGGCAGTCACCTAGGGCACCGCTCTAGCAGGGGCGCTTTTCCAGTATTTGTTTAATGTAGGTAGACCAGGATGGGGGCACCGGGGCCAGGTGGTATGGTGGGGGGTGCCATGGAGCCCTTTTGCCTAGAGCACCAGGCCGCTCCTGCATATAGTCATTTTCAGCTTGGGGCAGTTACTTGTTTAATACATCCTCCCATTGTTTCTTTATGACTTGCTTATCCAGACTTTCTTCCATCTCTTTTCTGTCCTCCTCTGATTGATTCCTATAGTTATTGTCAGATATTGTATATGCCCTACTAGTCATCCCTTTTTAACAGCAGCTTTTATTCCAGTGTCAACTAAACATTTAACTAGTGCAGGTCTTTTACTTAGGATTCCCCTATCCCTTTCTCTTTGCCTATACTCTGATATCAATCCCTGTTAGGAAAGACAATCTCTAGCCTGCAGTCCAAATGTCTTATTGGCCTGTTCTCAATCTGTTACCTTTCCCACTCTAATTAGTTCTTCCCAATACCATGTGGTTCCTTTGCCAGCTTCCTGGAGTAAATTACAACTCCCTCTTGTCAATTCTCTGTACCCTTAATTGCAGTCACCCCTGTCAACAGAACCTTATTTGTCCATTCTTGTATTGGCTTAGCTCTTAATATACTTTCTGCTGCTTTAAAATATAATATTCTGTACTACCATTGTTAAAACTGCGGTGGTGGTGCTGCGGTAGCATTGTCACCTCACAGTAAGATGTTGTCCTGTTCAATTCTCAGCTAGAGTGTCTTCTGTGTGGAGACATGCGTGAATGGGCGTACCTTCATTGAAGGTTGTGCGTCAGAGCCGGCAACTCGGTATGTAAAAATATACTGCCAATCATTAGCAGACCGGAGTTCCGCTGTGGCGACCCCTAACCGGGAAATGCCAAAAGACACAACAACTACCACCATTGTTATTCTCCTTAAGGATCTGCATCCAAAATCCTGCTCTTTCCTTATTTATTGAATTTTTCCTCCTGCTTCATTAGCATCCCTTTCCTCTTTGAATTTCTGATTTTATTATGTATAAGAGCCTTAACTGTGTAGCTTTAAAATATCCCTACAAATCAAGTAATCCTAAACCTTTCTGTTCTTTTGGCAGGATCAGCTTATCCCACTTAAATCTTACCCTCATCTCCTCCCCAAATAAAATCCTTCAACTCTATATTAATTACTGTCCACAACTTTTCATCTGTTTTGAAAAAAATATGCCTGATCTGTGTATAAAACTTAATGGACTAAAAACATCTTTACTACTTGTATCTTGTTATCCATATGCATAGGCAAGAGCTTCCAGTTTCTCAGTTTTTGAATTGTCTTTTGTTTAGACTCTTTCCACACATCCTTAAAACATGCCTCTAAAGATTTAATTTGATCATGTCCCCATAAATATGGGTATTGCTGAATCAATTCATGTGTGGTGGGTACATAGTTTAAAGTTATAGACTTTGTTTTATCTTCATCAATTGTATATCCCTCCAAAAATTGGAACTGTCTCAGAATGTTCCACAGCACTGGGATGTGCTTTTCTAGTTAAATTAGATTCAAAATAAGATAATCTGCAAATAAATTAAACTTTTCTTGAATACCATACCAACTATGTCCTCCTTCTTTCAGCTTTTCCCGATTAGGGGTCACCACAGCAGATCATCTGTCTGGTCATGACTGGCAGTGGCATTTTACGGTGTTGAGTTGCCAGTCCAGTGCCCAACCTTCCACAGAAGCCACACACATGCACACACTCACACCTAGGGCCAATTTAGAGTGTCCAATCCACCTATTGTATGTCTTTGGGATGTGGGAGGAAACTGGAGCACCCAGAGAAAACCCAAGCTACCACAGGGAGGACATGCAGACTCTGCACAGAAGGCACCCCAGCCAAGAATCAAACCAGAGAACCTCTTGCTGTGAGGCGGCAACGCTAACCACTGCACCACCATGGCCGCCCAGCTATATCCTTGGAGTCCCTTATTTTCTTTTTAGATCCCACCAGTAGCTTACATTAAGCTCTGAGAAAAACACAAAAGTTGAGTCAGTGCTTTAGACTTAAAAAAAAAAAAAAATCCTCTGTTCCAAAGCCAGGTTTACAGGGGTATGAGCAGTTGGGTAGTTTCCCAAATGATGATATATTACACATCATTAATTTGTACAATGTTATGCTTATGCAAGAAAAAGCCAACACAGTACTTGCAGATAGGGGTCCCACCCTTTCCCATTCGATTTGCCACTAGCATTTCCAACTGTTCTAATAAGCTAAATATGACAGGAATGTGGGCTTCATTTATTTACAGCTGTTTTTCACATGCAAATTACTTCATACAAAGTAATGTCAACACACTGCTAGCTTTCTTATCTACATATACAGTTTCCTGACTGGTTTGTTCCTCAAGGTAAAAAAACTGGCTGAAACTGTAGCAGGATATCTCTGATAACATAGAAAATAAGCACTGTATTCACAAACTAAATGCAAACAGAATAAAGTACACACCACACCAAACTTACAAAGAAAGGTGCTAGCTAGAATCGACAGTCAGCCTGAAACACTGAAGTTGAAGGATAAAACTGATTTAAGCTACATTAATTTAAACCACTCTGTTTTTTATACTTTTATGATATTGTAGAACAAATCATGGATCATAAAAGGATACATCTGTAACAGTTCTCTAAGTTCTAATAAAGAACCAACGATAAATATTAGCTACATATCGAATGTGAGCCATTAAAAGATATATCTGAAAATCAGAGCTGCAGACAGCAGACTGGAAAGAAGCTAATATTCCTAAGATGCAGGAAAGTCATTCTGATTATTTTTTTTTTTTTTTTGCAGTGTTTGTCTTGTCTGCCTTAAAATGCAGCAAATCACAGAGTGGATTGACTTGAGCACTTAACATGTAGGGAAAGGCTTTGTCTACCTTGAAGGGCAATTATCAGCATAAAACTGAACAATGCTTTTGATGGCACATTAAATTTTGGAAGTGATGGTATCCTTGTGTGGAGCTTTATTTTATAATTTGTCCTGTATCAAAATGATTATGGCAGTCACTCGGACATCATTATATTCCTAATTAGGTACTTTGCTCGCAAAATAGTTTTCACATAAAATTATCCTTGTTGCCTTTCCCCTCAATATTCTGTCTCCCAGTGACCTAAATGTGCAGTGCATTAGGGGATTTCCCTGATTAACTCTGAGAAAATAAAAGTTATTTTTTCTTTTTCTTATTCGTATAAGACACAATGACTAACCTTGTTTTTGTTTGGTATCCTTCCCCACTCAGTTGGTTTATTTAGACGTAGGTGTGAATGTTATCTTACAAAAGCAGAATGATTAACACAGTTAACAAGTTTTACAAAGAAACAATAAAAAGTGACAATCAACAATAACCATTCCTTCAAAAATTATTGAAGGAAAGTGTCTATTCCATAGTCAACATTCAACAAGGAAAGTGCAATGAAAGAAAATGGGAAAAAGTATGTTGTATTTAGGGAGACAGAATCCATTTTGGTAAGAAGTTTTACCACATCAGGATGATGCTATTATAATGCTACTTTGGGGCAGTAAACATTATATTGAAATACTGCATAGACTAATATGGGAGGCAACAGTATTGCACTAAAGATAAAAGTATAATCAATAGCAAGCATTTTAGTGTCTTATGTATTTGTTTCTGAACATCTAAATGACTTCGACCACTGTTTCTATTGTGTAATATATATTTAGCCTTATTTATTTATTTAGTTAGTTATTGTATCTGACTTTTTCCAGGAGCTATGCAATCTCCTTCTCAAATGGAAATGCAACTGCTCTCTCCCCACATAGCCTCATGCCTCACTCTCCCCATAAACCTTTCTCTAACTCTGAGCCTAAACCTAACCTGACATAACAGTAAAAGTAATCACCTGTACAACCCTCTTCTACCTCAACCACCTCTGCTCTCTTTCACTTCTCTTCCCCCTCTTTCCCAGTTGCCTTTTCCTCCTTTACACTTCATACACCTCCTAACCTGTGATCATACTCCCAGTCTTCAGCTAACTTCTTTAGCTAAAAATATAATCTGCAGCGACTTATTCCTGTACTTTACCTTAAAATTACTTTCTGCACCCTCAACTTCTTCTATAAATCCCCTGTTCCTACTCTATATCATACCTTCATAAATACTCGACACTCTGAAACCATATAACTTATGATGTTCTCTGACTCTTAATCATGTTTAATGTGTTTCTCTTTACTTAACTGTAACGGTGAGCACACTGTGTAACACAATTTTATTTAATTGTACTCTTCTTCATCTAATTTGGATTTTTATGTGAACAACTGGATATAACTGCATATATATTTTCACATCACTTAATTTGATTTTTATGTGAATAACTGTGTATAATTTCTATGTAATGTGGGTTTTTATGTGAATAACTGTGTATAATCACTATGTCATGCAGATATTTTGTGAATAACTATCTATAATCACTATGCAATGCAGAGCTTTTCTCCCCGGGCCTCCATTGAAAATGGGCTCCCTGAGCCCACTGGATCTCCCCGGTCATCAAACTGAAATAAATAAATAAATAATTAAATAAAAATTAATAAATAAATGAATATAGTTATCCCACTAGTAATCTATCTGCTGTCTTATATAAGTCCTGTACAAGTCCTACAGGATGTCTTTCTCACATGCTCATTGACTCGATTAAGTAATTGTCAGTCTGTTTTCATTTTTTTTTGCCTAACACAAGGTTGCTCTAATGATTTGCTTTTTTCCTGTGGCAGTTTTCCCCACCTGTGTGTGTATGTTTCATAATTTATATCACACTCCTGTTTATGTATATTTTATAACTGTGATAATTCATTCTAATTCAATGAACACTGAATTAGACATTATTAATGTGCTTAGGGATGTGCAGGTCTCCAGTTGCATAGCATTACTAGATATTACTAGATAAGCACTTAACCCCACCCAGTTTGGATTCATCAGGGGCAGCCCTTGCCTATTGAACCTAGTTGACTTCTTCGAGACTGTCACCAAGGCCCTGGATGAGGGAAAATCAGTACATACAGCTTACCTTGAATTGGCCAAGGCCTTTGACACAATCCACCCACTCGGGCATCATCAAAAAGCTAACATAACTTGGAGTAAATCCCTATCTCGTCAGGTGAGTGGCCAACTGGCTAACTGATAGGACCCACAGGGTCAAAATAGTCACCACCACCTTTGACAGCAGACCTGTCTCTAGTCGTGTTCCCCAGGGATCTGTCCTGGGACCCCTATTGTTTGGCATCTACATCTCAGAGGTCCTGGTAAAGACAAAAGGCCTGTGGCTGACCAGATTTGTGAATGACTGTAAGTTGGGTGCTGTCATTGACTCCCCAAATGATGGTGACATACTGCAAGAGGGTCTGAAAGCTACAAACAACTGGTGCCAAAGTCATGGCCTTAAGTTAAACACAAAAAAAATGTATTATCATACCATTCAGCAAAAACATGACCCATACTGATTACCACATCAATGGCAACCCCTAAGTACACAACCTCTGGTGATAGACCTGGGTACTCAGGTTGACAACGATCTCACATTCGACCATCATGTGGCGGCAGTGGGCAGAAAAGCCTTTTACTTGGTTTGTCTCATAAGTAAAGGGATTGCATCCAGAAAAAAAGAGGTTATTACCACTCTGCACTCCCCCCTCATTAAGCCTATAATTGAGTGTAATACCCCATTTGGTATGTACCTCTCCAAACACCTGCACCAACTGAAAAGGCAACAGAAATACCTCACAAAGAGAATCCATAGCCACCAACATCTGTCCTATGTGGACAGGCTCAAATCACTATCACTCTACTCGGTATTATACAGATTTCTCAGAGGTCATCTGTGTCTCGCCTACAAGGCAATATCAGACCCTATCCTACTAGAAATGCTCCATATCTGTAAGTCTAACTCGTTGTGCATTACCCGCTTGATAGGCCTAAATCTAATATGCAACATCAACATAACCTGCTGGAGAGACAGGTTTGTCTCCCAGAGGCAGCCTCATCTCTGGAATAGACTTCCCATACATGTCAAACAGAGTACCTTGCTCTCCCTCTTCAAACGCAACCTTGATGAGTGGATGGGAAACCACAAATTTGTCCCAGGGATTCTACCTTTTATCACCCATTGACAGGGGTGACAGGTGCTGGCTATGGGTTCTTTTTTGGGGATAAACTCTTGGCTAGGCTTGTAAGGGCCCCAGAGCCATTAACCTAGTAACCTCCTATGATCCTATGAGCCTATGATCCTATTTACTCATGTTTCATGTTGTACTTTCATAGTGCACAGCTGAGTAATGTACTTATCTGAGAAGTTAGTAAAACCCTTATAATGCACACTTAGGTTCATAGATTCATAGGTGTGTACTAAGCTAATGGCCCTGGAGCCTTTACAAGCCTAGCCCATAGGATTACTCTGGTATTGTGCCACCCAACCTTAGTTCCCAGTGCCTCTATCGAGTAAAGCCACTGGAGTGATCTATAGGGTGAATTTTCTATTTCCCATCCACTCATCAAGATTTCTCTTGAAGAGGACCAGTGAGGTGCTCTGCTTGACATGTACAGAAATTCTATTCCATAGCATGGGCAGTCTCTGGGTTATAAACCTGTTCCTCCAGCATATTCTGTTGGTTGTGGTAATGAGGTTGAGGTCTTTGGAGCATGTGGTGTGGAGGGATTGGGATTTCTTTAGCTGTAGCATTTCTAACAGAGCTGTGAGTTGCTTTATTGAGATTATGCAATAGACAGATGCTGAAAATGTTTCATATTAGCTAGCTAACAAAATGCAACCAAAGAAAACTATCTAGTGCTATAGTTCTGTGTGACTCCTGAGTTAACTCAAAAAAGAAAAAAATGAAATGCAAAACAATGGAAAGTGATAGATCTTTTAATGGGCAAACCAATAAGTCACACACACGCGCGCGCGTGTGTGTGCATGCGCGTGTGTGTGTGTGTGTGTGTGTGTGTGTGTGTGTGTGTGTGTGTGTGTGTGTGTGTGTGTGTGTGTGTGTGTGTTCAAACACAACCACTAGGTCCACACACCCAGTATCGACTAATTGCAGCAAACAATGTATCTTACTGTTGGTAACAATAAAGGCTGTCCTCCACCAATACGTATAAAAGGAAACGAACTGACCGATAGATAACTCCAAAATCTTTATTTGAACACACACAGTTTCAAATTAGAACAGACTGAGCTCGCTTTCGTCTCCTCTCGTGAGACTTCATCAGAATCTTCCATTAACACAATAATTCTGTTTAAATACTCTCGTGATGAAACAGTTCTTAATTAATTGATTATTAGTCACTTGGGTTTAATTAATTCCAGTTCTGAGTAACCCTTCGATGTATAAAAACTATTAGGAATTCATTTATTAACAACTAACATACATTCATAAAAACTTGTATACCTCAAAATATATATATGAGAATAAAAGATACTTATAAATATAAATATAAGTGTTAAGAAACTTACTTTCATACACATAAATTCATATACATAAAATCTTGAAGGCAATAAACATGGACAACTAATTAACTTCATGTTATTGGTAATATATAACGGAACCCTATTACAAAAATATATAATATACTTCATAAAAGGTGTGTAAAAAAATCCATTAAAATATTATATGTCTCCTACTATATTTAAATATGTAAAAACTGCCATTTAAAATATCTTGTAAATAATGATAGTATCAAAAATTATATATATGTACAAACTATCCTAAAATACTTCATTGATACATAAAATTGTTATTAATGTATGTAAAAATTTTTAATGTATATAAGAATTTTTACTATATGCTTAGATTGTTTTAATGCTTAGATAGTGCTAAATAGAGTGTAACCAAGGTGTACTTTTATCCTTTGCCAACCAATCATGACAAAATAATAACTTTATAAAACTATCTACCTAAGTATCTACAAATTCTATAGTGATTGATAAAAAACACTCTTTTGTTTCTTCTTTCTAACATGGTTTGATGCCAATATTTTCAAGGCAGGTTTAATTGAGATGTGGTCATTCATTCCTGGGTATACACAAGAGTCCAATCTAATTTGCCAAATCATCTCGCGATACTCCAGGAAAGTTTCCCAATCACCTCTCCTTTCCTTTTGTTTCACTACCTCAAGTACCCAGAATTTTATATCCATATTCTGACAAGTGGTTGAATGCCTGTAAAGTGCGTTATTCTCATTCTTTTTGTTAATGTCCCTGATATGTTCATATATACGAGTTTTCAGATGTCTTTCAGTCTTGCCTATATAATACCCCCAGCATGATTGACAATAGGCTAAATAAACCACTCCTTTTGTATAACAACTTGTATAGGCATGGCTTTTAATTATAAAATTGATGCTGGGTATATTTATTTCCTTTTTACAGGCAATGTATGGGCATTGTGCGCACCTCCCACATTTATGTGTGCCCACCATTAGTAATGCCCCTTCTTTTTCTTGTCCCTTCTTTTTCTCTAAGATGTTTTTCAAGTTCCTATTTCTTCTAAAGGTATATTTAAGTTGCTGTTGAAATATGTTTGTTCTCGTGGGCATTGTTTTAAACATATTCCAAATCCCATTAATGCCCTTTTATAACCAACCTATGTCAGAATAATACATTAAAATTAACCGGGGTATGTCCTTTTCTATTGTTTTACTTATTTCCATGTTATTCTCCCTATTTACGTCGTACTCATTATTCATGTTCGTGTCCATACTGGTGGCGTTATTAAATATCCCTTTGTCATACTGTCCACTCACCAACAATGGACTGTATCTACTATTACGTTTCTTAATTATTTCTTTTTTAATATTTCCCACCATGTTATTAGGGTAACCTCTTTCCTTGAACATCTCCTGTACAACATCTAATTCACTTATAAAATCACAAAACTCAGTTGTCATTCTAGACACTCTAATCATTTGTCCTTTTACTATATTTCTTTTTAAGTGGTAAGGATGGTCACTTTGGTAATGCAGGTATGAATTTGAATAACATTTATTTCTAAAGATTTTGGATTTATATGCTTTTTTCATATAGTCTTTAATAATCCTTACATCTAAATAGTGTATTTCATCCTTGTTACTCTCATATGTAAATTTAAGAAAATTAGTACTACTATTTACATATTTCATAAATTGTTCAATTAATTCTTTTCCACCATTCCATATAATGATAATATCGCCAAGAAATCGAAAATACCTTATTATGTGCTGTTGAAAACTTGACCCGAAAATATATGTTTTCTCCCAAAACAACATTATTATGTTAGCATAAATGGGTGCACATGCTGAACCCATGGCAACTCCGTCAAGTTGATGATAGATGTCTCCTTGAAAATAAATAAAGTTGTATTTCAAGACTAATTCCATGTTTTCCAACACTAATCTGAATTCTTCTGGGTTCAGCATGTTGAATTCAGTAATCATTTTTTCAAACCATTCCATACCTTCCTTGTGTGGAATTACAGAAAACAAATCTTTAACATCAACTGTTAAAAATAAATATTCTTCGTGAAATGGTATTGTGCTGAATTACTTCAGAAAGTCCCAAAAATCAATCAAAATATGCACATAGTTTAAATAAAACATTTTTAACTTAGTATCTACATATATGCCAAGAGGTTGAGTCTTTGATCTCCTCGATGTAACTATTGGTCTCATTGGGGGATCAATTATATTTTTGTGTATTTTTGGAATACCAAAGATTTCAGGTATAACTGGTTTGGGGACTCTAAGGAAATTATATAATTCCACATCTATAAGCCCCTGTAACAAATTGTCCTCTAGTATTAAGTCTATTCTTTTATACAAAATATTCAGTTCATTCATGGAAATAATACGATACCTACTGTCAATATCTAAAATTTTTTGCATTCTCTCAGTATAATCCCAGCTATCCATCAGTACCACCCCACCCCCCTTGTCAGGTTTCATAGCTCTAATATTCTTATTGTTACTAAGTTGTTCTAAAATAATCCTTTCTTCATCTGAAAGATTAGATGTTATTTTGTGTCTCTTCTTGTATCCATCCCTAATCATATTGATGGTGTATACTTCAAAGTTATGTATATTCTGCTGCAAAGGGGGGTTGTATGTACTACTTTTCTTTAATACTTTATTCTCATAGGTCAAATTGTCTTGATATATAACTGCTAAATTCAACTTCCTTGTAAACAGTTTTATATCTAACATTATCTCTTCTATTTTAGGTTTTCTAGCTGGTACAAAGGTAAATCCCTTTGTGAAAAGTCTGAAGTATTCATGAGTAATCTCCATGTCTGTATAATTGAATATGTTAAAATTATTATAACTATGTATTATAGTATTATGATTAACACCTAATACTTCTTCGTTAGTAGCCTCTTGGCTTGTTTCTTCTATCAATAATAATTCATTTTCTAATCCACTAATTCTATCTGTAACTAGGGACAATGTGCATGGTTGTTTTGTGAACATTTTTTCTGGGGTTGATGTGAATAATCTGTCACTCATCTCCTGTCCCATCCTCTCCCCTTGTATCTTCCTACATAATTCCCAGTCACTTTTGCATATGATTGCTGACCATTCTGATTCCTGATTCTTTCTGACCTCCTTGAGATTATGCAATAGACAGATGCTGAAAATGCTAGCTACAAAATGCAACCAAAGAAAACTATCTAGAGCTATAGTTCTGTGTGACTCCTGAGTTAACTCAAAAAAGAAAAAAATGAAATGCAAAACAATGGAAAGTGATAGATCTTTTAATGGGCAAACCAATAAGTCACACACACACGCGCGCGTGTGTGTGTGTGTGTGTGTGTGTGTGTGTGTGTGTGTGTGTGTGTGTGTGTGTGTGTGTGTGTGTGTGTGTGTGTGTGTGTGTTCACCAGAGATGGTAGCTTGTTTTGAAGATAACTATGGGCAGAGACTGAAACCATCTTCTTTCCAGTCCTAACATTCCTGCATAATTTTAATTGCTCAGTGTAAATCTGTTACTTATTTTGCCTCATGGACTGCAATATCTGGTGCTATTCTTGTTTAGTTCTGTTCATATGATATATATGTGTTCAAGGCAGTAACAGAAATTAAAAAAAATGCATGAGACCCACACTAGGCAATTCTTACTAGTAGTGGAGAAATACAAGCTGCTGTTTAAATAGTATCTACAAAGTATGTATTATTTGAGGAAATAGTCAGATTTGATGAGCAATGCTTTTCCTACTTGCTTACAAAATCTGTTTAAACTTTAGTACCTTGAATCTATTTTTTAGTAACTTATAAGACAACAGTGGATTCGAAATGTTGTGCTTTGATTTTTCTTTGATTTTTTCCAAATCTTAACACCCCTAAAAAAGTTTACTATTCTTTCCTTAGGTTAACATTTAATGCTAAGTTCATGATACAGCAGAAGAGAAATTCAAAATAATAACTCAAAGGGAAAATAGAGAGAGGGTATGTGTATATATATATATATATATATATATATATATATATATATATATATATATATATATTAGGTGACTCCTGTTTTCCGAAAGTGCATTTATTCGAAAATGCATTTTCACGAAAAAACAGATCAGCGAAAACGGACCGAGGTTGTTCTTGTAGACTGTGGCACAGTGGGGATAAGGGAGTATTCCATTTTCCCACTGTAGTGCAATCATGGAGTTAGAATATATTAGTAGTGTGGGTGTGGGATGATGCAGCCCCCTGCATACATGTGTTTACTGTTGATTTTTTTGTGGGTTTCATTGGTTTGTTTTTTGCGGAAGTGCATTTTCGAGTAAATGCACTTTCGGAAAAAGGGATCATGGAAGTACATTTTGAAAAAACGTACTTTCTGTTGAATCAACGTAGATCCATATATATATATATATATATATATATATATATATATATATACACACACACACACACACACACACACACACACACACACACACACACACACACACACACACACACAAAACCAAGATCTTCATTAATGTTACTTGATGAAAGAGGGAATGTTAAAAATGGAACAGAGTGAAAAAAATGGTGAGCTTCATAGGATCATAGGAGGTTACTAGGCTAATGACCTAGGGCCCTTACAAGCCTAGACAAGTTTTACACTTATTTCCATGATCAGCACCTATCACCCCTGACCAAGAGGGACATAGGTGGAACCCTTGGGGTGAACTTACGATTACCCATCCAATTGTCCAGATTGCGTTTGAAGAGGGTCAGTGAGGTGCTCTGCTTGTCATGAAGTGGGAGTGCATTCCAAAGATGAGGTAACCTTTGGGAGACAAATCCATCCCCCCAGTAGGTTCTATTAATGTCACATACCATGTGAGGCCATTAGAGTAAATAACCGTGTACCATTTGACTTACAGATATGCAGCATTTCCAATAAAGCAGGGTCAAAGATGGCTTTATATGCAAGGCAGAGATCACCTCTGAGCAGTCTGTATGAAACAGAATAAAGTGACAGTGATTTCAAATGATCCTCATAGGACAGATGCTGAAGACCTTGAATTTTCCGTGTGAGGAACCTTTGTGGTCTCCCCAATTGCTGCAGGTGCTTGGAAAGGTACATACCAAAAGGGGCACTGGACTCAATTATTGGCTTGATGAGGGAAGAGTACAGGGAAGTTATAACTTCTTTTTTCTAGAGGCAATGTCCTTACTTATGAGATGAGCAATATAGAATGCCTTTCTTAGTGTTGTATTGGCAGGGTGATCAAAGGTAAGGTTCAGAGTTGGAAACATGCAAGTTCCAGCGGCTTCACATTTTTTATACTCTATGACCCTAAGCAAGTCATTTAACTTCCTTGTGCTTCTGGATTTATCCTGTAAAACATCAAAACATCTTGAATGTTCCAGTGGAATTACGATGGATTTAGGTGGAGTAATTAAAAACACTATGTGCAATGCATAGTAATTGTATGCGGTAATTAATATGTACAAAGGTACTACATGATTCACAAACATAACGAACGTAACCTCACTGTCAGCATCATTCCCATTTCCCACAAAGTGCTCACTAAGACTGTGCAGCTGAGGCTACGGTATGATGTATAACAAACAATATGATTCATAAAGTATGTCAACTTTATGTGATGATATAATCAGTAGTGTTCATGTGTAAAAAATTATGGATAATCTACATTTATTTTATATTTGTTTACCAGGAAAGTCCGACTTGGAAGGAAGCCAGTTTTTAGCAGAGGCCCAGGGAGAAATGTTCCAGATGTATGTCTTTATAACGTGGGAGGAAACTCACATGAATGCACGGAGGACATGCAAACTCTGCACAGAAGGCACTCCAGCCAAGAATCAAACCAGTGAACCTCTTGCTGTGAGGCAACAAAACTACCACTGCGCCGTCCTAATACATGCAACATATGGAAGAGCAAGAAAAGAGATAAATAATGGATTACATCCCCAGTATCATGGCATGCACATTGCTACAGATGTTTACACAGCTGCTGAAGCAAAGGATAACAAGGCAGGCAACCTGGTCAGTCTAGGTGGATCTTTTGGCTGCATCTCTTGTATACTGTCATAAATAGGCAATGTAAAAACTAAAAATACTGTAAAGTTGGAGAGATCCTGCATGGATACCCAGATAATGTGCAGACTCTGCACCAACCCTGATTTATATCTGAATGTTTCTCAGCAGATGTCCCTCCATTATCCAGATAGATGACATATTTGGGTCGGATGCACAGGCTGTGGTGATTACACTGCATGCTATGCCTCTGCCTGGTGCATGTGTATACCTACAAATGTACTTACAGCATCACTACTGAGGCATGGCATGGCAATGGTTTACTCAGCGTGACATCAGCTTTATAAAGAGCAGAACTGTAAAACATATATCTGCTGCTGCAAGAATCCTCCACTTTGTTTGAGGAGGATACACAAGCTGTCATAGCAGCTATAATATCTTTAAAACAGGGCATTAAACAAACAGGTGTATTAACCCCCCCCCCCAAAATAATTCAACAAAACTTTACATGCCCTGCAAAAGAACTTGAATGTTGCATTGGAGTTATAATGGATCTACAGGCAGTATTCATAAACATCGTGCAGCACTTTTACAAGGTGAGTATATTGTCTTTATGGATTGCATGCACAGGTGAGGTGACAACTTGGTGGCCATGGTCATGGTCAGCAAATCACATATATGCAAATGTCCATAGGTTTATACTATGCTTAGGGCTATGCAGCCATAGAAAAATATAGCCATATCACCCTGGTAATGTTAAAGTGAGAGAGACTAGTTCTATCCAGATAGAATATCTTTAGGCTTAACATCAGGCATGAATTTATGGTTACTCATCTAGCCATTAAGGTTTGTTTTAAAGGTTTCCAGGATGGTTCTTTGCATAGTGTCTAGAGGGTGTTTATCCCAACTGTAGGGGAAGCACTTGGTAACAAATATTTCATGCCAGCAAGAATTGTTGATTTTACAGTGAGATTTATGTCCTTGGAGCAGTTATCAACAGAGTGGCTTGATCAATGAGTGAAACTGGTCAAAAGGTAAGGGATGCTTAAGAGTAGAAAATAGAACACAAAGATCACCTGTTACAGTTTCCCCTCTGAATATATGTGCACCTGTGAAAGAATTGATAAGAATGTAGTATATGGGAATTAACTGGAAAAAAACTGATATGAGAATGGGATAAATGTTTTTATCTGTTAATTACCCAAACTTATGCTGAACAAGTGCCAGTCTCTCCTTTATTGGCCAAGTCTTTTTGTACCTTTAGTATGGATATTTGACCTGACTTCTGTATTCAGGCTTGAGTGTCTGTACTGTAATGACCATTTGAATATCCGTCCAAAAACTAAATTAACTGACTAAACTGACTGTGTCTGAAGTGTATCCTAATAACACCAAGCCCTGTAACATTTTACATGTCCTTGTCTTGCATGTGCCTCTCAGTCTATTCTTTATCTAGCATTCTATTGCAAGTACACATATCTTTCCCTTGAGAAAGGAACATTCTGTAGCTCTCCCTAAGAACTGTTATTTCTGCACATCTCGTGCTTTGCCAGCAAAATTATCCTTTTCTTTCTACTGAACTGTCTTTCCCTGAAACTGAATGCACACATGAAAACACAAGTCTGACTCTATAGTCTCAGGCCTGTCATTCTACCTTAGTGCACTATAGTGAACTCACTAAGAATACAATGAAACCCTCAGTCTAACAGCTCCCCCTGAGGTCCCTGACAAATGTTTACAGGGACCGTCTTTTGTAGTTACCTTATATCTGTATTACTAACTACTGTAATCTGATTGATTATTCAGGCTTTATGCCACCTCACTCATAATCTGCAGATATGTCCTGATAGATAGTGATTTTCTTTATGATCTCAAAGGTATTATTAACTCCAAATAGCTGTAACAGCTCTATATGCAGGAAATATACTTGCTCCATCAATTACCCCATTACCTAGATCCGAGTCTTTAAGTCTAAGTTGTGATGCATGTCTGATGTATCTAAAACCTGAAAATTCTTCTGAAAATCAGTGCCTTTCAATTCTGTGGCTTCTAAAACTGATTAGACCAGGTAATTCTTTTAACCCTGGTGCTCCATAAACAGCACAAAGAAAATGCCATACACATCCTCAACCTGTCTCTGTGAGTCTTAAGTTCTGTTAGACAGAGTGAAAACTGTTAACCCTGCTTAATTTTCTTCCCTATCACTGTATGCTGTAATAGTAACATTATCTATTGCCTATGTTTTCTACCTTATTAACTGGTGCCTTATTGTACCATGATGTCTCCCTCTTATAGCAAATGGAATGTTTTCCATAGATTTAAATCCTGAACCATTGTACTGTTTAGTCCATTTTCTTTTTTATTATATACCCTGTTAAGCATGATGACTATTTTCTGAAGACTAACTGAAACTGGTACTAGAATGATCCCTTTATAACTGGTCTTGAAGCATAATTACCATATACTGTATTAACTTGTCTGTAATTTTTTAGCTAGATTTGTTAATAATTCTATTTACCTTTTTAATTTCCATGTGTTGTAATAGATGATTGTCTTCTAAAGTTGTGTCTTAAATAGCCTGTAAATAATAATGAGCTATAATAATTTACTAAAACCTATGCTATGTGTATTTCAGATCTATACCTTTGCATACTGTCAGTGTCCATTTAAATTTCTGTCTAGTGTACAATAATTAGTAAAATGCACTGTAATCTATAAATTAATTAACAAATTAAGCCTTTCCTTTTATTCCTTGTGTGTTTTAAATAACTATTACTACCTATTCTTTAGATAACTTATTTTAATAAGCCTGTTGTAAATAATTATATCACTTTACCCTTAAAACTATTAGTAATACTGTTTAATTTTGTCACTTTACCTTTAAACCAATGACTAAATCATGTGAAATGTGATGCAGTTGCATGTTATAACTGACTATGAATGTTATATTCTGAAATCTGAAATGTACTACACTGAACTCATAACTAAGTATGAATGTTATACTCTGAAAGTTGACTGAAATTTACATTAATGTTATATTCTGAAATTTGACTGAAATGTACTATCTTCTTCTTTTGGCTGCTCCCGTTAGGGGTTGCCACAGCGGATCAACTGTTTCCATTTCTTCCTGTCCTCTGCATCTTGTTCTGTCACACCAACCACCTGCATGTCCTCTCTCACCACATCCATAAACCTTATCTTAGGCCTTCCTCTTTTCCTGTTACCTGGCAGTTTCATCCTTAGCATCTTTTTCCCAATATACTCTGCATCTCTCCTCAGCACATGTCCAAACCAACGTAATCTTGCCTCTCTGTCTTTGTCTCCAAACCTTCCAACCTGGGCTGATCCTCTAATATACTTATTCCTAATCCTGCCATCCTCGTCACACCCAGTGCAAATCTTAACATTTTCAGCTCTGCCACATCAAGCTCTGACTCCTGCCTTTTTGTCAATGCCGCTGTCTCCAACCCATATAACATAGCTGGTCTCATTACCCTCTTGTAGACCTTCCCTTTCACTCTTACTGGTACTCGTCTGTCACAAATCACTCCTGACACTCCTCTAAATCAAATCACTCCTGACAAATCACTTCTTCAAATCAAATCACTCCTTCAAATCACTCCTGACAAATCACTCCTGACTGAAATGTACTATACTGAAGGCATAACTAAGTATGAATGTCGTATTCTGAACCTTGACTGAAATTTACATTAAAGTGATACATATTTATACTCAACATTTAAAATAGCTGTGTATATTCTGGAAACTAACTAAACTAATACTACAAAAATATATTCTGCTAGTGTTACCTGAACACCGATAAAAGCATAACTGAAATCTGGCAAATGTTATGTTCTGGAAATTAAACTATCTGTACCTTTTTCTGTCAATATTGTCATACATAAACTAAAAACTAGTACTGTTATACAACTGTCTGAAAACATGAGAACATTTACATACTTGCTTTAACTCCAATTTACATAAGTGCACATCTGTTGTACACAGATTTTCTATAAATAGTTACTTGTGCACCGCAGCTCTTGATACGTTTATTCCTTACTCTGCATTGCCCCAGTCACTGCTGAGGTATTGGAGGCTGTTTTCTTAGGACTTTCAAGCCTCCCCTTTTCCATCTCTTGTATGAGGCTGGGTGACTGATGTTTTGACTGTATTTAAAATCAACCTGGGGAAAAAAGTATCAGATCCTTAAAATAACATTTGCAGCTTTAACTATTATAAACTGATAGCATTGTTATTGCCTTGGCTGTATTCACATTTTCTGCATAAAATAAACATATGTGGCTAATAAATTCTTGTAAGTATGTAAGCAAACTGATAATGTACTATAATGTATTAAACTAATGTTACTAATAAATAGACTCTTGCAGTTCTGTAACTGAACTGATAATGTACTACAGTGAAATGGAAAATATGTAACTTTATTATAAAATCAAACAGAAACCTCAGTGGCATTGTTTTTTCTGCCATAATCTCAAATTAAACTAAAGTGGTAATCTAACACTGTATTAAACCTTTCAACATTTTTTAATTTCTGAACCTCTATAAAATTAATCTTAACTGTTGAACTTTGTACATTTACTCCAGTAACCCTCAGGTCCTAACATACTGTTCTGTGTGTGAAACTCCACCCACTGTCTTAACATAGCTGTTCCATTTTTTTTAATCCTACTGAATGCTGTCAGGATTTATCATTACTGTCTACAATTTTCTTGAATAAACAGTAAGATCTGTAACTGCGCAAACTGCCACTAAGTATATTAAATTGATCTTTACCATACTGTTTTATGGCACACAGTACTGTCTTTAAGTCAGCTCACTGAGCTGGCCTGTAATCTAATAAACTGCACTTTCTACATGAAATATATACAATCTTGAACCATTTCTATAGACACATTTATTACTAGAGTTTAACTGAATGATTCAGGAAGTTTACTTGTCTGTCCTTTGTATAAGTATGTGATGTTTCTTTATATAGTATGAAGTGATCAAATTCTGGAAGTTTACTTGTCTGTCCTTTTTACAAGTATATGAAGTTTCTTCATATAGTATAATTCTGGAAGTTGACTTGTCTGTCCTTTATTCAAGCATGTGAAGTTTTTCCATATAGTATACACATTTACTATTAGAGGTGAACTGACCTAATTATGGAACTTTACTTGTCTTCCCTTTATACAAATATAACATAGAAGTAAAACCTACGGCTTTAATGACACATAATATTTATGATGCACTCTTTTTTTGAATGGGATCTGAACTTTTAACTGTACTTTCACTTTTAAAATGTAGCATTTATTTTAAAATGTATATTCTGTAAACTAGCAAAACATCATTTGATACTCGTGAATGCCTTTTTATCTTTGTGTTTATCAAGATATTATGTATGCATTGCAATATTTTACTACCATAATAACAATGTCTGCAAAACAAGACAATAAAACAAACAAAAAAATAGTTTGTCAAATCTGTAACTGTAAACCTTTTATTCTGCGAATTAACTTGACTGTCATCTCTGGTATACCCTACACAACATGTGCTTCCAGAATGATAAATGCATACCGTTACTTTTTTTTCTTACTGGTCTCTTTAATAAGTCTTTATGAGCACTTCAGCTATGTCAGCTGAATTGGAATTTATTTTACTTTAACCCATAAATCTGCATGTTCATGTTGTAACCATTACAAGTATCATCTGTGTGCACTACTGTACATTTTGTAGCATTTTTATTTTTCCATAAAATCTTGTTACTGAAATTTAAAATAACTGTTTACCATGGTATGTTCGAAAATGATCCAGTCGAGCAATGACAATACCAAAAATAACTTCAAAATCTTACAACAGCGTAAGACTGGAATGTTGAAAATGGGAATGTCTATTCGACATTTTCAGCATTGCAGTCTTCCACCCAATGGACTCAGTTAACTTCTACTATTAAGCAGGGGGGCTTCACCCCCTGCACCCCCATGTGGGGGCTTCACCCCCACACCCCTGTACTTAAATATACCAACTCTGAGATCACACTACAGTGAGGAAATGGGCTACTTCCCTGTTCCTCACTGAAGCACAAACTCCCTCCAGTCTCAACTAACCTCGGTCGTCCTCTTTCAGTTCAATTTCCTGCCCCTTGACAACTGTCTGTTTGCACATCAACCGTTTGACTTTCTGCAATTTGCGCAAGTGATTTCAAGCCTAAAATAACATATAACTCTGATGATATGTCCATTCCTACCACACTTCGAACTGTTAACTGCTGTAATCTTTGACCCTTTAAATCTTGACAAAACTGCATTTCTTTCCACTAATAAAGGTCTATTTCTAACTGAAGTTGATTTGTCTGTATTAATCAGTACACTATGCCATATTTTTTTCTGTAAACAATAAAATAGCTGCTTTGCCTCTCCCTCTGGACTTTACTCTGCATTCTGAAGCTGTAGTGGTCTAATACCTGCCCCACCATCTTCCACTACAGAGCTACACTAGTTATTAAAATCTTTTTAAATATATCTGCTGCATTTTTTTACTGAAAATATAACTTTGCTGTTTGCCTCTCCCTCGGGACGGTACTCTGCAATCTAAAGCTGATGTGGTCTACTACCTGCCCCGCCATCTTCCACTACAGAGCTGCACTAGTTATTAAAACCTGTAAGTGTTTTTTTCATTAAAGTATCTTACTTTTTGTTCTGAGTGAGTAGTGTACACAAACACTAAGGCCTGCCATAGACCTCTCTCCTTTTTCTTTGCAACTAACTTAGAATTAACAGCATCCCTTAAATAACAGTTGACCCTGAATTTCCTCCTGATTTACTGTTAGCTACTACCCATAAAAGTCGCAGTGGTGTTGCCAGTCACAGTTAACTATAATCGTATTTTAACCAGTACCTTACCTACTCTAGTTCACTCTTTCAGTTCTTTGTTGAGTTCCTTACCTTGTGGAGTTGATTCAGCCCACTCTGTTCACCCTCGCTATTTCTGAGGCTCACTTCACTTCTCACCCTGCCCCTTATCCCACCCACCCCACCTATACCCAAATTTATTCATAATCACAATCACCCGACTTCCCTAACACCTCCCACCAACCTACCACATCATCCTCCAACCACTCCCTCCTCTCTTTCCTTTCACCACCTGTTCATTAATTTGTTCTGTGATGCTCTGCCACATCACACTATCCTTTCTCCCTCTAATAACTCCCAAACCAGATAACTTAACTCCACATATACTACCACCACCCCTTCAACTCTCACCATGCTTGCACCTTCTATTTTCTTAGCAGTTCTCCACTCCCTAGGCAACCATCTAACTTCCTACCACTCCACTATCACTAACCACAATCACCTAAACTCCCTCACGCTAACCTTTTCAAATATTCACCACCATAATCACATATACATTTCACCTACCGTCTTCAACCACACCCCCTTTGAGCTCACCAAGCTCACCTACAAAGAAACTAATTATAAAAAAGAGCCCATTTACTAATACACAATATGATCGGCAGTTACCTACACACACAGCCCACTGCTACTAACCAACTTGCACTCAGTGCTGACATCCACCCTAACCCAAGCCCCTCCACTACTGTACCCACTGCTACAAACCTACATGGACCTCATATCCCTTGCAAGCAAAAACCCTCTGACCTCTTAATATTTAGTATAAACATCTGCAGCGTCATGAATAAAATTGAAGAGCTACATGCTGCTATATCCTTCTATAACCCTGACATTGTACTCCTAACTGAAACATGGGTTAAGCCCCACATCAAAGATACCACCATAGCCCCTCCTGGCTGCAACATCCTTAGATGTGATCGAATAGCTAAAAGACATGGGGGCATTGCCCTACTTTACAGGTACAACCTTACTCTCCAACAAATATGTAAAGATATCCCCACTCTTGGCTAAGTAGAAACCCTGTTTCCAAATATAAAATTAAACCAGCAGAAACAACTCAACATTATAGGTGTCTACTTACCAATAGGCAACAATATTGCCACTCTAGAGTCCATTTTACATTGGTCTTCCACTGCCCTGCCTCAGAAGACACTTATCCTGGAGGACTTCAACATTGATTGGGCCTCTATTATGGCACCCCCCCAAAGTATCACTTAAACCTATATAACTTCACACAGCTTATCCAAACCCCCACCCATATAGACAAATCCACCAAAAAGGAATCCATATTAGACTGGATCCTAACCAACAAGCCTTCATCTGCCAATATATCTGGTACATTACTCAACTCCCTCAGTGATCACCTACCCACATTCATACTAAGACAGCACACAAAACCCATAAAACCTTCCATCCTACTTTTTATCTGTAGCTCCAAAAATTTTCTACCAGACCAATTCAACACCTTAAGAAAATAAATTAGTCACCTCTTAAAACTCTACCATTAGATGAAGCCATGGAGTACTTTAATACTACCTTCTTATGTAGCCCTAATCTTATGGCCCCACAACATATAATTCGTACTAAAACCAACCCAGACCCCTGGATCTCAAAGGACACAAGATCCCTACTCAAACAATGAGACATAGCTTGGACATCCTGGCATACCAACAAAACAAGTATAAAACAACAATACTTCCTAGAGCTCAGAAACAAAGCAAAAAAACAAATACGCAATGACAAAAAAAGTTATATCCAGCTACAAAAAACTCACTACAACAATCCACAAAGATTCTGGTCTGCAATCAACCAAATTCTCCAACCTGGCAAAATCACCTCCCCAAGCCCTAACATTGAAGATAATAACAATGACATTGACACCCAGTTTAATTACTATTTCACCTCCTCCATCCAAAAGTTATTCAACAATTTCCACGCTACTACTACTACTACTACTACTACTACAAATACTCCAAAAATACAAAACTGTCACCATAAGACCAACACCCAATTCTCTCTTAAACCAGTTCCAACTGACCTAACTCATAAACACCTTGCCAAATTGAAACCAACCACTCTCTTTGCTGATAAACTCCCCACTGATTACCTCAGGATTGCTGCCTCTGCCATCGCCTACCCTATTTCCATACACATCAATAGATCCATAGCTGAAGACACTGTCCTCTCTCTCTGACAAATTTCTTATGTTGTCCCCCTATACAAAGGTAGTAGCTTGACAGAACTTAGTAATTATTACCCCATAGCTATACTATCTCTCCTATCAAAAATCTTAGAAAAATGCATACACGCCCAACTACTGAATCATCTTCTTCAATATAACCTGCTAGCAAATTCCCTACATGGATTTTGGCCAAACCACAGTACCACCTCTGCCCTTATATCCTTTACTGATCATGTCAACCAACAAAGAAATCTCAGTAGCTTATTATCTGTTGTCTTCCTAGACCTGTCAAAGGCATTTGACATGATATCCCACTGCAGATTACTATTGACTCTCTCTGAGCTCAATCTGGATAATTCCTCTCTACTGTGGTTTAAAAGTTATCTGTCCCCCCGGCAACAAGCTGTTAAATGGCATAACTCTCTCTTCCCTCTTCTCCCAGAGGGACAAGATGTTCTGCAAGGATTCATTCTTGGTCCCTTACTATTTTCCATCTTTACCAATAACCTCCCCTTGGCTACCCAACAAATTAATATAGTGCAGAATGTTGATGACACCACCCTTATTTGCTCAGTCCCCTCTCTACAATTACTCCAAGATAGAACCCAGGAAGCCTTTACTAGTATAGACAATTGGCTAAATTCCTCCCAATTCATGCTAAACTCATTGAAGACCCAACTCATGATCGTCCACCCATCCAAAACTTTCACCCCTACCTCGCCATTCTCAATAACATCCTCCAACAATACTCTTATCACACCAGTAACTCAAGCCAAGCTACTAGGTGTAACTATTGACCAAAAGCTAAAATTTGACAAACATTTAGCACTAACAATTGTCAAAGTTCATAAAAAACTAAGTTCACTCTACCGCTGCAGGAGCTAACTCACACAGGAATACCGAATCACTATCTTTCGTATCCATCTACTCTCCACCTTAATATACACTTCTCCAGTTCTAACTAACCTAAACAAAATATGACCTTCTGATGCTATCTACCTGCTACAATAAAATCTCAAAATTTGCTACCAGTGCTAAGTTTCGTTCTCACCATTGCCTCTCCCTAAGACAACTAGGATGGTTAAAACTCCCTAAACTACTAAAATACAATCAGCTTCTCCTGACCCATCAACTGCTATACCAACCAAATAAAATATCTGCCCTCTCTGGTCTGCTCACCTTCCATAATACTGCGTGTCAACTAAGATCTTCCAATACTGCCCTTCTGACTGTTACCAATTGCTTACATAGCTCAGGCCAATCTCTTTATTCCTACGCAGTTGCTAAGGCCTGGAACTCCCTGATATTAGATGTCTAAATAGTAAACATATTTTCAAATCTTTACTAAAAGATCTCCTATTCAAAACTTGGATATGTTCCTGTACAGAACCAGACTAATTTCACCTGTTCCTGACTTTCAACATCTCTAGATCACAGGTGTGCTGTGCAGTTTCACTTAATGCATAGTACTGTGAACCAGGTGTTTAGGCCACCTTTATAGTTATGATTTCATGTTTATGACCCTATTTGTCTACGGAAACTTCTTTCTGAATTTATGTTCAAGCAATTTTATATTTGTTGTATAATATCTTGTTTGTTTCTCAATATTCTAACCAATGTATGCTGCATCATTTGTAAAACTCTTATTTTACTCATTTTATATGTTCTATGTTCTTTGTACAAAATAGCTATGTTTATATAATTTTTTATTATTTGTATTATTTTTTATAATTTTTTACTATGCATGTGGAGCTTTCTCCTTGGGTCTCCACTAAAAATGGTCACCTTGTGTCCAGTCGGACTTACCCTGTAAAAAAATGTTAAATAAATAAATAAATTTATTTCAGTCTTAAACAATGGCAGATAATCTGGTTTGGTGCTGGACTGCCACACCCTTTATAGATAAGCTGAAAATCCTTTTTTATAGAACTAGCAAAAACACCGACTTGAGCTATGGTATGCATTTCTTCTTTACTTTGTCCTGAAACACTAGTAATAATATTGACTTGAGGTAAGGTATGCATTTTTTTCTTTACTTTGCTCTGAAAACTGTATATCATTTATGCTGCTATTTACTTTATCAGACTGATCAAAATCTGCACTCTGATCCATCTTATCCTACCTCAGTGCAATATTTGCACCGGTTTCTGAAAACAAGGACTTAGAATTTATGACATTCTAAACATCTGTATTTGAAATAATGTGAACTTGAGACATTGCAAATATTTGCTTTATGTTTGGTCATGAAATCTGCATGTTACATACATTGACTGTGTTTATGTCTAAAACAAAACAAAAATGACAATAAAACACTCTCTATTTATTAAAAACAATAATTTAGATTTAGACAGAAACATGTGATTGGTTGCATGCCTGCCACCGCAAAACAAAGTGACATGACGGAGGTTATTTAAACGTGATTTGAATGGTATCAAACGTTTTTCTTTTGTCTGAAGAAGTCCAATGATTCTGTCGGATGAAAAATGTTTTTAAACAAGCGTTTTATCTGAATAAAGTCTTTTTGTACAGAGGAACTCAGTGGTCTAGCGGATTTAGAAAGAAACACGTTATTGGCTGCGTGCCTGCCACTGCAAAACTAAGTAACATGACGGAGGTTATTTAAACGTGATGTGAATGGTATCAAATGTTTTTCTTTTGTCTGAGGAAGTCCAACGATTCTGTCGGACGAAAAGCATTTTTAAACAAGCATTTTATCTGAATAAAGTCTTTTTGTACAGAAGAACTCAGTGGTCTAGCAGATTTCTTGTGGAAAAACAAAAAAAAAAAAACGGTAAGCACTTTCATTCATAAAGAACTTCTTCAGACCTGGTTGTCTGTATTTACAATACTGCTACTTAACTCTGTCCTTTGAATTACATGTAAACTAGAATTTATTATATTCTGAACATTTGTATTCGAAATTGTACTTCAACTTAACTCTGTCCCCAGATTTCACTAAACTTCCATGCAGGACTAGCTTAGTCCTGTACAGAAGCGGCTGTTTAAGAGCAGGATGGCAGCGTGCCATGCATATTAATGAAGGCACTCTGACTGAGCTCCTAATCATACACGGAGCATGTAAGAGTGCTGGGGGCATATCTGAGAGCAGAGCTCTCAGAATATACACACCCCTGCAATGAAGAACAGCAGACAAGTCAGAAAAGAATGAGCGAGACTGCTCATAGGTGTACACATACTCCCAGCAACATCCCCCACGTGTACAAGAGCAATAGTTAAAACAACAAATATAAAGATTTTTTTTTATGAAACAGATTAAATTTAATGGGTCTATATCAGAACACCGAAAGTTCATTCTTTTGAATGTTCTTACATCGACCCCTAGTCAGCGAACGCTGAAAATAGTGAAGCGACAGATAACCAAATTTTTTCCTAGGGAAAGAGTTTGGTTGTCCATTTCTGTCATTTCGCTATTTTCAGTGCTGTGGTGGAAAGTTAAGGGTTGGGTACAGGTAAGTGCGCGATTGGGGGTGGGTTAGGTGAGTTAGGGTTAGGGCGCGATGGAGGTATGTGTGCGATTGTGTGGATGTGAGGGTTAGAGCACGGGTGAGGTGAGTGTGGGATAGTGACGGACCTTAGGGTTAGGGTTTGGGTTAAGGTAAGTGGATAGTTAGTGGTGTTTGTACAGTTTAGTGTAGGGTTAGCAGTAAGATTTGGGGTGTATATGTGTGGATTGCTGTTTGTTTGGTGTGCTTGTGTTGTGAAAAAATTCGCTGTTCTGAATGTTCGATGTTGTTAGCGGTCGCTGATTAGGGGTCGATGTAAGAACATTCGAAAGAATGAACTTTCGGTGTTCTGATATAGACCCAAATTTAACTGTAGGTGCATGGGTTTGCCCATCGCTTAGCTATCCTCCACTTTCCCAAGAACCATTAGACATTACTGTGTAAATTAATGCAGTGGTAAGCAGGAGTAAGCACTAGTAAGCAAGTGTAAGCACTATTAAGCAGTAGTAAGCGGGAGTAAGCATATGTAAGACCCAGTAAATGGCTTTATGCCTGTTTGCATGGGGATAAGCAATGAGCAAACAGGTTAAGCAATTTAGAAGCTAACTGAGCATAAGAAACTGTAACCGGAAGTTAGCAGGGCTTACCCTCATGCAAACCCACTTACAAGTGCTTAAAAGTGCCTTAATCACTTTGTATCCAACAGCTGCTGTTCTGCCCAGCAACAAAATAAACAGCTTTTGCACCCAGGACCCTATACACTATAGTCACAGTGGTTAACCACCAAGCCATCACAGCAGTGCATAAGACTGAGGTATCACCAAACAAATCCTCACTATAGTAAAATCAAACTGAACATGTGAAAGGAATCAGTATATAGTCATATGTTCTATAACCTACTACATAACATAAATACGTGAACTGGAGTACTGAAGTAAGCTCAGATGTGAGGTGTAATTGTAATAGAATGTTGAAGTCCCCTAGTAAACACAAGGACCCCATATAGTGTATGTACACATGAATCATGGATACCAAACATATATATATATATATATATATATATATATATATATATATATATATATATATATATATATATATATATATATAAAACATGTAATGAGTAATAAAACAATGCTAAAAAGCAAATATAATGCAAAGTAAATATTAAGCAATGCTAAGCATTACACAGGCCGGCTTAGTAGGTGTAAGTAATGTGTAGGTCAGCTAACTCAATTTTCCCAGTGGTATACCCCTTTAAACAATACCAACCTTAGGTAAGCAGGTTCGCCCATAGCTTAGCCTTTTCAAAACTGTCCAATCATGGCAAAGTGTGGGAAATCAGCCCTACTTAAACCCAACAGAAGGAAATACATCTCATAACTGGTTGTAGCTTCCCCTTGCATGGAGTGTGCTTTTGAGCACAGCGCTGGGGCATCCAGGAATCCAGAGTCATGACAGGACTCCTTGTCAAAGACCATGAGCAGAGACTGCTGCAGGGCCAGTACCAGGGTTCCCAATATAAAGCGGAAGCCTGGGACCGTCTCGCCCTTGACCTCACCAGTGTCACTGGCATACCCCAAACTGGTGAGCAGGTCAGGCATCACTATGCTGACCTGACGCAGTGAAAGGGGGATCTCTTGGATCAGTGGATTCAAGAGGCTAGGAGGACAGGGGAGGTCCCAGCTGTGTGTAAGTATCACTCCACTACCTGTTTAATAATTGCCAGCTCATGTATATTATGGATAGGTATGGCTAAATATTCTTTGTATGTCCTTCACAGTGGCAAGGGAGCAGACTGTGAACTAGGAGGCCCATGGCTGTTGCTTGGAGAGGTTGCGACATGAGGCAGGTTAGTAATACTTTTGCATGTACTGTCATAGGAAATAAATCTAATTGTATTAGTAAGTCAATTGCCTGTAGAAAACCTGTATTGTTTAAGGCAAGTACTGCATACACCAGAGAATATGGCAGGTAGAAATCCCAATCCCTCAGAGCCACACGCTCTAGACATCTAGACCTTGTCATCACAATGAACAAAACATGTTGGAGGGATAGGTTCCTGACCCAGAGACTCCCCATACTCTGGAATAGACTGCCCATACATATCAAGCAGAGCGCTTCTTTGGCCCTCTTTAAAAGGAACCTTGATGACTGGATGGGAGATAGGAAGTTCACCCCAGGGATCATGTCAGTCGCCCTGCTAGACAGGGGCCTGGAGAAGTAAATATTGTGGGAAGAAATATCCAGGGAATTGTTATGGCTAGGCTTGCATAGGCCCTAGGACCGATAGCCTAGTACCAACCTAAGAACCTATGAACCTAAGAGTCTCATATAGGTTGTATGTAAATAAAAGCATAATAGTCTGACAATGAAGGTCTAACTGCTGTACTGCATGTGTTTACTCTGGTATCATATGGTAATGTAGAATTGCAATCACTTAATAGTACTGTTGTATTAAGCACTGTAACCCACACTGTGCAACATAAATAAAAAATGTGTAGGAATGTCTGTATATGACTAGTGTAATCCCTAGAGGTTAGTTAGTACAACTGGGAGTGACATGGACAGAAAACAGTGAAAAGGCAGACAACAAAACCCAAATAGCACATACAACTGAGACGTGAACTGGTTTATTTTTAGCACACACAGCCATGGTTCAAATCCTGGGAGTGGTAGTAGTCTGCATACAGAACCATACCCCACAACTGTACATATATGTCCAGAATGTCCAGTAAATTGGCCCATATCTGCTGCCTGTCACTGTGTCCCCCTGGGAAATCAGTGGGATGATCCCAGACATATAAGCCGCAAACAAAGAATACAATTGATTGTCACACATCTGTAAGAACAAACCTGTCACTCTAGCAATTCCCCAAACTGTTATGAGAGTAATAAGTGTGTACAGTAACAGAGTGACATGTAAGTGCATAATACTAATGTAAAACCGGTACTTTGTGTGGCAACATTCAGGTAGTACTAACAAACATTACTCCCACAGGTACATTAGATATGAACACTGTGCCTAGAAATAAAAGCTTGATACCATGTACTGGTACTGTTTACTCTGGTATTGTATGGCACTGTGAGTGTTGCCGTTCCTCTGAATAATAAAGTATCACTGATTACTGTCACCCACACTGTGCTACATAATATAACTGTCTAGGAAATCCTGTATAAGAGTGTTGTAAGTCACTAAAGATTGAAGATGGCAATAGTCTACATATGTCCCTGTTCACTTGCATGTGGTCAAGAAATGGCCAGGGTCTGTGCAAAAAGAGATGGACAGGTATGTGCATAACATCAACCTGGAATCTGGGAGTATGTGTAGAAACAGTTGATGTTAACAAACAATTTCTCCACAGGTATACCAGGTAAGAGGTGTATACTGCAGGCAAAACCATTCCATGTATATAGTTGTCGACAGCCATATCACTGTCCAAACTAAGGCAATAGGGTAGTGTAGTAATACTTGTAAGGTACAGATAACAGCACTGACTAGGAAAGTAATACAAACTACAGGAATATACTAGTTGTTAATTGACATCTTTCTCCCCCCCCATCATATCTTCAACAATACACTAAATACCCACCTCAACTGGTAAGTGATGACGCCACTGTAATGTTGGGACATATGTCCTATTGTTTGATAATTATTTAAATCTGTTTCTATGCATATGCTATGTTGAAATACTGCAACATTGGTGGCATGGTACCATCAATGTACCTGCATGCTGTTGTTATTGCCACTGTGGTCCCATATATGCATGTGTTCTGTTTGCTATGCAACTGTTCCACATCTGGTGTCCAGGTTAATGGGAATATCTATGCATGCTGTTATACCTAATCCTGAAATGTGTTGACTATTACTAACCCACATATGTTGATAAACCATAAACACCATAGCACATATGGAAATGCAGGTCCTAGCAGACCCACCTGTCCCACCTCAGTTGGCCATGGCACTGGGCACCAGCACATCTGGGGCCCAACCTGAGACCTCCTCATTCGATAGTCCTGCACCACCTTTGGGTGGAACCACCTAAAGGGATGGGGCTTACCCCCTGGGAACAGGTGCGGACAGGATCCTGTCACTAGTCGCCAGGTCTGGGTCATGGTGCATAGCGAGCTCCGCAGGGAGGTCAGAGATCTGCTACGCCAGCTCGAGGGCCGCGTGTTGTGACTAGGGTTTTGGCCTGGCTCTCTGACTCTGTCCCCAACACAGCCACCTTCGGGGCTGTTAAGGTGTAGTGGTGACTGCCCATGGATGGGGACCTCAGTCCCACTGTTTCCACTAGGGGGCTCATGGGCTGCCGATTTCCCAACACCCCTCTCCATCAAGGTGTGTACCCCCCACATGTCATATACCGCCCCTGTATGTGTCTTGTTTGTCTTGTCTGTTAACCTACCCATCCTACCTCCCCAAATATACCTACTATCCCTCCCCAACATCCCAGTCTCACCTGAAAAAAAGGCAATCTGTTCCCAAAAAAAAAAAAAAAATCGCCCGATACATAGTCATCCATTATGCACACATGTCCACTGGACACGTAATCTGGTCTAATTGGCATCATAACATATTATTGTTGTCCTCACCCCTCTCTCAGGGGTTTGAGCATCCAAATCTACCTCCAAATTCAGTGTATATGCACAGCTGTTGCTGTAGAAGAAATGGGCAGCTATGGACCTTCCCTTCACTCTCCTGCACATCCCTAGCTATTTTCCCTACTGTCTTTCCCTCTTTGTGCCCCTTTTTCACCACTTTCCTATCAACCCTTTTTTCTATTCTTTTAAAGATATTAGAGTGGGGGTAAGCAAGAGTAAGCACTTTTAAGCAGCAGTAAGTGGGTTTAAGCCTGTTTGCGCGGGGGTAAGCAATGCCTACACAGGTTAAGCAATTTAGAAGCTGAGTATAAGAAACTGTAACTGGAAGTTAACATCGCTTACCCTCGCTCAAACCCACGCAAATGCACTTACAAGTGCTTAAAAGTGCCTTAATCACACTGTATCCAATGGCCCTTGTTCTGCCCAGCAACAAAATAAACAGCCTTTGCAAGGCTCGAACCCAAGACCTTGCACACCATAGGCAAAGTGATTTACCACTATGACCTGTGTGGTGGACAGCAAAACATAATAGGCACACCTCTGGCCATCAAGTGGATAGGCCCACAGTTGACAGTTATGCAGACAGACTGCATTCCAAGTTAAACTAGTACGTACACACAAACTCTGTAACACTGCTGCTATACAATGCATACAGCAACACTACTCACACTCTGTCTGTAGTTCTGGAACAGTCTACAAATTTGTAGCTGGCCTGAGTGTGCAGGTTCTCTTGTAAGAGGTATTGCTAGCAACCTGCTGTCTGTAACACTACTGTCCACACACAGGAAGGATGTCCATAATATAGGAAAGGTAAAGGGACCACGCCCACATGATGTAGGGATTTATAGTAGTTGGTTGCCATGACAGTGGTAATTGGAAGTACTATACAGCATGCAGCATGCAGGTAGCATGTGGAGGACACCAGGTGGTGCAGAGGCCATCACCTGATCATGTGCATCACCTACAAAATCCATGATTCAATCTATTTAAAGCAGCTTGATCCATTTACTGGAGTAAGACTGAGAGAGAGAGAGAGAGAGATTGAAAGGCAAAAACAAACACACAAAAAGAAAACATCCAGCAAACTATCCAGAAGAGACATCATTCCCAGAACAGGTATGTAAAGTATATATGCATGTAATTGACTGTAGTACTTGGTCCATAATAATGGGATAGATGATGTGGAATGATTTATATGTACCATCAGTTGTTGTTGTAATGATGTTCAGCTAAACAACTGCTAAGGACAATAGAGTCTGTCCCTGTGGGTAGTGAGCCATTCCCATCAACTGTGCAGAGCAGCACTAACTGATAAGATGTAAGCCATCATAGTGTGTGTTGTGTAATGGGAAGCATGTATATTATTGTGGCCAATAGCTGGTGGTGGAAGTAATGCCATAATGATGGACACATAGGTTCCACAGCCCACCACTAGCAGGATACTCAGGTTAACCTGTATTGTAGCATGCAGGAATGCCATAGGTATATAACAGGGTTACCTGCAATCTGGCTCTACATATACCCCCCCTAATGTCAGGCTGTGTCCGTATGTGGCACCTGTCTGTGTTGTAGCAAGGCAGAACAGTGCAGCTGTGCAGGAAGATGTTGTGAGATTGTGAACCTGATGTCTGAATGTACCCCATATATAAGTATGCATATGTGTACACACACACACACACACACACACACACATATATATATATATATATATATATATATATATATATATATATATATATATATATATATATATATATATATATATACATGTATGTCCACAAATATACAGATACACATGTGTAGACACATATATAAACACATATATGCAACATCATATATATCTACACATATATAGATATATACCTGTATGCACATGTCTACATATATACAAACACACACACAAACATATATGTATGTAAATACATGTTCCCTATATTACTACCACAGTGCTGCATGCTATGTGAAAAGGGAACAGCACACATAGCAATGCACACAGATATCTACAGCTGTCAGTGTGTGCAACATGGATGGGTATGTCACATGTGAACCCCTTGTTTGGACCACATTGCCCTTGTCTGTGAAGTGTGTAATGGGAATATGGGGAAGTATGGTAGGTATAGTTGTGGAGGTGGTCAGGGTTGGTAGATATAGAGGACAGCCTACAGGGGTGGTATGTGACACATGTGATGGGTAAACACCCTGGATGGTGTATGTGGTCTGTGATGTGGATGCCCCATGGGCCCCAATATGGATACAATGGGAACAAGCCTCCCACCCACTGCTACTCACAACAGCAGTCCACGTTCCGAAGGTGCCTGGCCTGGAGGCTGAGCAGGAGGAGCATGTTGACCCTGTGAATGTGTACTGGGTGCCTCAAGGTGATGTAGCACATCCCACATGTGTCTGTTGAGCCCGTTATGGAACAGACCCTGGACCTGGCCTCGGGGGACAAGCTCATGTCTGTGTGTGCCCCTGGGGGGGACAACATCCGCTAAGTTGGTTCCACCTGAAGGTATTGCTGGACCAGTACATGAGGAGGTCCCAGGGTGGGTCCCACATGTAATGTGACCTGGTAGCATGAGCAGATGAGTTTGGAGAGGTGGTTCTGCTGGCCAATAGTATATAGACATGCTATTTTGTCTCTGTTATAGAACATATGTAAGTAGTAATACTCTACACAATCCTGGAACATGTCCAACAGCATGCATAGATATCCCCAATAACACAGAATGTCATATGTGCAGCAACCACATAGCAAGCATACCACAGGCATATATGGAACCATAGTGGCCCTGACAATGGCATGCAGGTGAATAGTCTGTAACAGGCCAGCAATGATAGTGTCCACACTGGGAACATGGCTACAAACACATTGAACAAAGTGTGGTACAATACAATATTTGCCCCACTGGTAGGTAAGTTGTAGCCATACCTATTGAGTTGTGTGTACAGTTTGTTGTTGCTGATATGGTGGGGGGGGTGACAGTGATAAGTATTAAGAACTGTGGTAACCTTACTGCATGACATGCTCACACCTGTGTCCATCTTTATGTCTTTCAGGCAAGATGTCACATGGAAGGCTTCTGGCTTACTCAGCTGCTGAGAACGTCATTGTGGTAAACCACCTAATCCAGCACTACCCTGTCTTGTTTGGCCGGGCCATCCATGATTAGCAGGAGTGGACCGCCCTGTGGAACAACCTACTCCACAGGGTCAATGATGTTGGACTGCATAACCACAGTTATGAGCAGGTCCGGCATCATTGTTCTGACCTTCTTCACAATGCCCATCGGTGTGCTGCTGCAGTCTGGGGGGATCACCTTGCAACAGGGGGGAGCAATGCCATCCATCCCCCCATGACATGTGTGGAGGAGCTCCTAGTCAACCTCATGGCACCTGCCCATCCACATAGCCAACAACTGCTGGACACCATTGTGGAGGTGGGTGCTAACCACACACCGGCTGAGGAGCATGCAAGTAAGGCCACAGGGCACATCAGTAGTCCAGTGTTGTGTATATGTCCACATCTGTACAGGTAGATCATGCATATCTGACATGTCATAGATATACTTTGTTGCTGCATAGTAGTGATAAACAGATGTGCATATGTGGTAGTATTGTGGACATGTACTGTTGATGTATTGTAATGCTACACCCACCCTGTAGCAATCCCACAGGTGTGGCTACTGACTTTGCATCTCTCACCCTCTTATGTAGTTCCTTCCAGTATACCACCAAGGTAGCAGCCTGTAGCTGGTGAGTATGGTTTATGTTGATGCTTGCCAATACACTGGGTGTGTAATGGCTATGGTATATCCCATGCACACATCTAACACACCTACCCAGAATGCATGCTGTACATGTGCATGTATTGTTGCTGTTAAATGCACGGCATCACAGTGGTGACCATGATGGGGTACTGGAATAGTATGTCAGACACCTGCAAGATAACTAACATCCTGTCAATGCGGAATGTGTCCACAGGGAGTAACATAATGGTGGGAGACATGGCCTACAGTAGGGACATGTTTGAAATATCACCCATATACAGTGCAACACCAGTGTATATAGCTGTAGGACAATGGCAACAGTTGCAGAGTTACACTATGGCATAACATATTACTGTGGTCCACATTATCAGCTGGGACTAGGCTGTAACATGTGGTGTTCAGTGTATGGGACACTGCAAACTGACACACATGTGTAGGCCTTACTTGTCAAGCATCTGCAAAGAGGCTGAAGGTGGGGAGGGGGTGTCAGCATGACACACCAGTGCACTGCAGCAGGGATCATAAGGATGCTAAGAATGGCTCTATCTGCACACAGTCAGGTTCAGGCACTGTGGCAGACATAACCCTACCCCCACAGTAATAGTGACGGCAATGTGTGAACACCAAGGGATGTGCACATGAGTTGACCTTCCAGTCATGCAGAGTTGGGGGACATGTGTAGGGCAGACTGAACATACACTGGCAAATGCAGATGGCCCATGCTAGTATACCCCTGCCAGGAGTAGTGACTGCTGTAGTAACATAACAATAGGTGCAACAAGCCGTCATGATAAGGGTGTGCACACATATGCACACACGGAGTGTATGCATCGCGTTCAGCATTCGCACACCTAACCCATTCCATAGATACTGCATTTGAATGTACAGGACATATGTCACATATCGGGCTCATATACTGTTAATATATGCAGTGATGTGGTCCCATGGCAGGTCAAGGAAGGGTGCATCATATCAATAAGGATGTGTACATTCCCCATAGCCATGGTATGGTCCGACGGTTGTCAGTGTAATAGTACTGGATTGGTCATACATGGTCTGCTGATGTTGAGATCTGTAAACCAGACATCAGGCATTCACAATCGACATCTGTCCACATATCATCCCAGGTATGTGTTGCTGAAAAACATAGGGGCTGTGAGCATTAGAGCTGACATAACTGACACAGTACTACACATTCGGCAATGGGTTGTGCACCTATGAGGTTTGGTACACAGTACATGGCAGGGTGCAGAACAGGTGCACAGCAATACTGTGTACATGGGTGCAGTGGTAACCAGGGGAAGGGGCAGCACCTACTAACACAGCACATGCATTACACACATGGATACTGTTGCTAGCATGGATCGACTATAGCTGCACTACATGCTTTTGTGTACCATATGTTATGAATGTTGACAGATGGGTAACAATAGGACTGTGTGTACTATCTTTGTGAAACCTCACTTGTGTGTGTGTGTGTGTGTGTGTGTGTGTGTGTGTGTGTGTGTGTGTGTGTGTGTGTGTGTGTGTGTGTGTGTGTGTGTGTGTGTGTGCTGGTGGGTGGTTATTTTGTCTGTAGGGTCACTCTGCTGAAGTGGAGGGAGGATGATGCATGTAAGATGCGTGTGTGCATGTGTGTGTGTTTGTATGAGTATCCATGTATGCACATGTGTGATTGTGGGGTTGTTCATACAGCATTACTTCTCTTTGGGATTATGCAGTACATGGACCTGAACTGACACATGACACACTGGGAATACTTGTCATGTATGTAATCACAGGCCAGCTGATAGTATAATAAGGTCTGCAGCATGGAACATGCATTGGGAGAGAAGGTGTCTACCTTCCACCATTTATATCCTTAATATCACATTCAGCAGAGATGTGGCTGACAAACCACATATGCAGCAGTACAGATGCATTGGGGAATTACTAGACTATGCCAGGGAGTGTATCCATATATTACAGTTGTCACATGATAGGTTGATTGAGCAGCATATCTGGCATGTACTGAGCAATACTTACACATGACACTTCAGTGCGTGATATTATGGAGTGAACATAGTAGCCCTTCACATATAGGGGCCATGCTCATGATGTCTGGACATACAAAGGGTGAACACTGAATGACAGTAGTGAGGCCATGTAAAACCACTCCACTCAGGTCAGGGTGGTAATGGAGTAACAGGTCTTGTGTTGTGATCACTTGTCTAGGCATATAGAGGAATGATATGCTAATGAGTGGTATTAATAAGTGTATGTTATCAAGTGTGATGCAGGATGGAGAATGCATGGGAATAAATGTGGGACTGTCTGTAAAGTCACGGACAGGTAGGTATTAAGGTGGTGTGTGCGTGTGTGTGCATATGTGCGCGTGCGTGTGTGTGTACTGTTATGCAATGCTGTACAGGTCTTAAAGTGTGTTTATTGTTTTCGCCCACAGGTAGCGAGGTGGGCCAGGGTCCCTCCTGCATGCAATATGATGTTGGTGTCCATGCAGACACTGTAGATGATGATAATACTGTTGAGGCACAGGTGGGGTTGTCAGGGGCTGAAACAGTGCCATCATTCGACATCCCCCCTTTTACCCACCCCGACCATGCACACAGTTTCAGTGCCTATACATACCTCATCACCAGTGGCCATAGCAGAGGGACAGCTGACGTTTGGTGGCAGTGCACAGGAGAGTGTGGTAACCATGCCTACTGTGTCTGGTCACAGCAGGCATAACCAAATGTCTGGCAGGGCACCACATAGGCAGATGTCCCAGGGTGCCCATGGTAGGGCCGCTGGTCACCATACCCCTAGCAGATGCACCGCAGCTGGTACCACCAGGTGCATGTTTCAGACTGTCATGGCAGTGCAGGCACATATGGAATGTTACACCAGACAGGGCCTGAGGCTTCAGAGGTCTGTTCTCACATCTGCAAGTGACAACTTCCGAGAATTGTCTGGTGTCATCAGTGCTTATACCGAGCTCATGGATAGACGGTCTGGTGAGATGATGGCCCCCATTGATGGTGGTTTGTCCATGCTTGAATGTGTGGTGGGAGATCGGCAATGGCTTTGTGGACGTAGGTGAGCAACACCAACAGCTGGCAGTCAATGTGGACATGCTAGGACACCAAGGGGCTCCCATATTAGCAGTACTAGCCCCGGCACTGTGTGGAGCTACTGTCCACACCACACCACAGCCGGCCATGACCACATGGTCCTGGCCAGACCCAGGAGGGTCCTGGTTCCAGCGGACATCTGTCATCATCAGGGGAGAGTAGCACATTGAGGCCTGTACCTGGACATGCCCATGGAACCCCTGGCAGGCACAGTCCATGTGTCTGTGGCCAGAAGCAGTGAACTGCACACCCTGCCAGGTATGGTCTGCAGCTGTCCATAAACACCTGTGTAGGGCAGCCACATGACAGAACTGTGTGCATGTATACCCACACACTATATGAACACAGCTAGGGCAACCCCATATCTACATACACCACATCACCGCACCCAGTTCACCTCATTACACCCCTCACCCACACACATGGTGTCAAATGTATGGCCCACCCTTGGCCTCTGGCAAACCAACAACACACCATGTGCATATGATGATACCTGTGCCACATCCCTGTCATCCATAACATCAATGCAGGGACAGGCTAAAATGGTTCTGATGCACATGGTGACTGTACTACAGTGTACCAAAGTACTGTAGTGTAACATGTTGTCAGAAGTAAAGTTTAATGCATACATGTCAGGTAGTGTAGCCGTCCAGCAATGATGCATTATAGTTGTTGGTAACACTGGTTGATTTGTGTTGTAGATGTACATGTGTCAGCAGGAGGATGGTCTGTAGTCATATTCCATAAGGGGTATGGCACTGTGGTGACACCATGGCTGTGACATATCTGGGGTACAGTTGAACACATGTCACAGGTTTGTATAACAGTTATTGCCTGTGCCACATGAACAGGTGAGCCACTGAGACATGTATAATCTTCAACCTGATGTAGACCCATCTACATACACGCACACTCTTACATGGCAACACTGGGACTAGACCCCTACCATGGTATGTAGTGCTACTGAAGTGTGTGGCTTTCATTGCACACACCACACAGCGTTTAGGGTGAGGTGTTTTCCAGGTTACATGTTACATGCAGAACATCCCCAGACATGTACAGTATGCTAATGGGGAATGTAATGGGTGTATATGGACAATACATAGTGTGACATACCTTCATATACACATTAACAGACACATAACAGGCAGACACACGTCCAAGAGACCTGGGCCTATAGCTGCTAACTAACTTGACCATGTGTCCAATGTGTTACAGGTAGGCTGCACACAGCACATGCATAACTGGGCTGGATTGTGGCATCAGTTACCTGTATGGCTGTTGGTGACAATGGTAACCATAAAGTGGTACTTGGGACATATACCGGGTGTACTGTGGTGTAATGACAGTATAAACAGCACCCACATCCCCCAGTGGATATTGTGCTCCCTGAAACCCATGATGACACTCTGACATACCCACCTTCACACATTGCCCATGACTGTGATACTCCCTATTGTATATCCCAACAGTGGTACTACAGGGATATGCATCTAATGCACATGCCACAGGTATAGTAAGGTGTTGCATTGTCATGCCTCACCTATGAGCAGCAACAACACTATCTGTACTACTGTGTGGCAATTGGTATTGTAATAGGAGTATGTGGCCTTGGAATGCTGTACCCTACAGATATATTGACATGCACACATACACACACTTGCCAGAACTCAATGGGTATCCCATGCCTATCAACTCATTTGTACAACACTGTTGTGCTGGTACTGCAAGGCTCATGTAGCCGGTAGGGTGAGGTGCGTAACAGGGTACATGTAATGTCCCATACAGCAGCAGCCACAACTGAATATGGCAATGGGTGTTGCTGTGGTTGTGAAGGCCCTCATGGAATTCCCAAGTACAGGTTTGCTAACACACAGACACTGCTATACTCAGTAATGCACATATACACGTGTCAGTACTGGGGTGCAGCGCTGCACATCATCATAGCTGTGTACCTAGCTATTGTCCATGGAGAGATGGGTTGTGTAGGGGATGTGTGTATAGTGGTATCCTGCCACCTACCATGTGGCAGCAGCCAATCTATCAACAGACACCACTGTGGTGACCCTCAGGGTGAGAGTGACATGCATCAGCCAATCCTTTGGGTGCCTCCTGCAGAGGGCCACTGAGGTAATCAAAGTGACATGTATGCAACATGTATTACAGCACATAGTTAGTGTCTGTGATGTAGACCTGTACCCAGGCATGTACTGTTGACTGTGGTAGTGTAGTGGAGGTACTCATGGCATGTGGTACATACAGGGTGTTGTCTCCTATATGTGCCAGTTCATACACAGCTGGGCAGACATGTCAGTGTCAATCAAACATAGGTTGCCTGTACATATCCCAGCTGGATACCTGCCATCTGCACATCTGTACAAGGACTGACAGTCATCAGCTTGGAATGTAGCTATGCAGTAGGATGAATGTGTTGACAGATGGACGTCTGACAACAATATGTATGCCATAGCTACATTTTGGAAGCCCTCAATAACATGTGCTGTACAGATGGTAGTCTACAGTTACATTCCATGTGTCGGATCATTCTCCAGTAAGGGTTATATACTGTGACGCAGCTCACACACCAGAGATACAACAGGGAGGCCTCAGAGTCCAGCTATGTGTGCAGGTGTGCCTGTTGTCAGTACTACATTTAGCAGTCTACTCTGGCCTGGGAAAGCACTGTCAACAGTAGTACCGCCATGATACACTACATGCCAGTGTGACAGCACATACCCTGGGCTACTAACCCTGTATGTAACACATTCACATGGATAACAGTACTATACAGGCCTCATATACTTGTGTGTCCCAGACATGACACTCGCACCCCTTGCTACTGTAATGACAGCACATAGGCACATGTATTGTACATGGCATTACATACACTTATTACATATGTCATTACCATGCTATGTTATCAGATTGGGTGCTGTGAACCGGTTACCAGGGCTAAGACATGCTTAGCAGGTATCAACATTGCTACAATATAACAGCTAAGCTGATTTGTGCACTGGTAAGAGAAGCCTACACTGGGTAAGTGCTCTTACGTTTACCCATAGCTTAGCACTGCTTAGCTTTGCGCAAACCCATACAGTGCTTAAAGCTGCTCTAACTGCCTTAACCACTCTGTATCTGACAGCCCTTGTTCTGCCCAGAAACAAAATGAACAGCCCTTGCAAGACTTGAACCCAGGACCCTGTACATTATAGTCACAACACGTAATCACTACGCCATGACCACTGTGAAGAGAGCTGTTGTTTTTCCATTATATCTGCCAATACACATATTGATTAGTATTGCACAATTGCCTTTACTTCCACAATTGTGTAGTACTTGTTATTGTTGCATCACATATGTTGTTTAATCAGAATGTACACATATCAGATACATACGGTGAGATACATCTGGCAAGGTATACACAACCGTGATGTTTACACATGACAGGGATAAGGATATATACATATACAAATGTTGTTATATGGCTACATGTACATACACATGTATATTCATACATATGTCTGTATACACATCTGTATAGTGCATTATATATATGGCCATGTGTAGATCTCTTTGTATATCAACACACACACACACACACACACACACACACACACATATATATATATGTGTGTGTGTGTGTGTGTGTGTGTGTGTGTGTGTGTGTGTGTGTGTGTATATATATATAGATACATATGTATGCACATGCTATTTGCACAGATATGCCTATTTATGTAGATATATATGTAGATATCTATAACTATATGTGCATACATATCTATTCCAATATGCCTATTACTGTCAATATATATGTAGATATCCATAAGTATATGTGCATATGTGTTTATATCTGTATATGTGTAGACATATATTGCTGTGTATATGTATATATTTGAGTGTTTATATGTGTGTATATATATATATATATATATATATATATATATATATATATATATATGTATATATATATATATATATATATATATATATATGTACACATATATACATCTATGTATGTCAATATGTATATGTGTATATATCTATATAGATATATGGATAATTATATATACATATATGTTCACCATATGCCCAGAACATGGAGTGGAGTCCTACCTCAGCCCCAATAGTCCCAACCTCTTAGTGCAAGGGGATGTCAGGTATGTATTGTAGGTATATATGTAGACTGTTGCTACTGTAATAGGAGTTGTCTTAACAGACATGTGTGTAGGAGGTCACATCTGCTTTTAACATATGTGCCATTGGCTACTGACAGACATCCTAAGTACAACATAGTACAGTATCACTGCTAGCACAGTGATGATCCTGTAGACTACAGCAGAGATATGGCCAATAAATGTGGACAGCCTGACACACTCTGGTTAGTCCAGAGGTATACACAGAACCCCTTAGTTCAAGACATGTGGACCAAGCCTGACAATGTGGATGTTAACAGCCATGTAGATGGGAATATTACGTAAATACTGGAATACATATGCACACATAGGTTATGCATTCACACACTCCTGTCTGCCCTGACACATAATAACTGCTGGTGCAGAGGTCACATGGCCACATACTACCCACTAGTGACATACATCTGTACAGCATCCCGCTGCTTTGTCAGAAATACATGACAGTTACGGTGGCCTGGCAGCAGTACATCTGGCAAATACTGGGACATAACATCACACTGAGTAAGTACACTAAGCTGCTAGGCATGTAACAAAGCACTGTGCAAGCTGCAGGCAGACTGCCACAACACTGGCCTACATGTCATATGGGGTAAGACACATGTACCTGCAAATATAGCAGGCTCTACAGGCATGTCACAGCACAAAATAACAGTCACCTGTGTGAAAGTGCATACCCACAACCAATGTGAACACAGCCATAGCCACATATGGTAAGCTAGCTTGATATTACAGTATATGGACTGTCTGATCAACACCATCCTCATATGTGCCACTCACACAATAACCCTACATATACTGGGCCACTACACAGTGTGGTCCGATGCCTGTCTGTGGTATGGGACATGTGTGTGTTTGGCCCTACAAACATGTAAGCTGATAGTGTACCATACACTGGAGCAGCATGTAACATCAGATAGAACAGGACCAAGAACTATGACATCTACCACAGTCTGTACACAGGCCAAGGTACATATTCGCAATACACACACTGTTGACAGTCAACATAAGTACACAGACCTCAGTACTGTACACACAACCACAGAATGCTCAGGTTATGTCCTCATATATAACCCCTACTATACATAACATGTGCAGCAGTCTGATATCTCACTGGCTTGCTATCAGATATGATGTCAATAAATAATGGTGTACAGAGCATATGCACCTCTTACTGCATGACAACTGTACAAAGGTTGACAGAGTTGTGGCTGGAGGTACAAGCACAGGGTCAATATTGACATGTTACTGTGATAACCTCATACATTTACTGTTGTAACAAGGTTTGTTGTGACATATGTCCTATGAGGGAAATGAAGTCAGTAACTCTCATGGCTGTCACCATGTACTGACTGCAATCCTCACACCATGCTTCTGCAGTTTTCAGATAGGTGTTCTGTGAGTAACACAAGAAACAAAAAGCCCCAAATACTGCCCAGTCTGCAGATGACCCTACAGATGGGGGTTTCCTCAGAAACATAGCACTGTCATGACAGGTATTAAAACATGTAGTCCAGCCATATCCACACACACCCTGTTAAACCAACATTACTCCAAATGCAGAATAGCAACACTTACATTCTGTAGTCATGTCAGGCACATCCCCCTCATGTGTGTTGGTCTGTTTCCACAGTGTATGTTGTTAGAGGTAAATCCCAAATCCATCTGTTATGCTGTTTGCCAAACACCAGATCTAGGTCCCGCTCACAGTGAATGAAAAGGCCCAATACCAACATGATGTTCTTAGATATTGGATAGTGTGTTTCTATGCAATTGGCTATGGGAATGTTACCACAGCTGTTCCACATACAATCAGCTAGAGTAGGGCTGCAATTCATGCAGAGGCCATCAGCTGATCATGAGCACCACTTACAAAACACAAGCTGCTGCCTAAGTAAAGCAGGTATAGTTCTCCACATCCACAAGAGAGGGAGTGAGAGAGACAGACAGAGACAAAGTAAGTCAGGGAGAGGATTGGGAGAGTAAAACCTAAGCATCTTTTTGTCACACACCTACCAGGTACAGGGATTTAACCCCCTGACTATGTATTGCTCTCATATGTCTATGCAGTTATCGCATGTGCCACATAGCTTACATGTTGAGGAGCTGTCCAAACGTATATGTGATGGTGAGTGACATCTGCAACAGTGATATTGTAGCGATATCGTAGGTGTAGTGCACATGCCTGTCCACATGAACAGGTGTCAACACAGCCACAGTCTCTCAGGGACTCACACACATTGACACATTTGGCAGGATCAGGAATACACTTCCTAATTAGTTAGTTTGCCACAATACAGTGCTGTGCAGGTATCACATGCACCACAAGGGTTATTCGGAGGTTACATCGGCAAAGGGTATGTGAATGCGTCTGACATCAGACAACATGCTTCAATATGCCAATAGGAATTGTAGTGAGTGTGAATGTGGTTGAAAGCATCATATACCACACACACAGACACAGGGTGCCAGTACTGACATGCATGTGTGAATTGCTTCATGGGTGTGTAGTGGTTGACTGTGCCAGAAGGCTATACAAGGCTAGATGTGGGGTATACCTTGGCATCAGGCCACATGACAATGGTCTGCAGTGTGGCTCAGGGGTGTAGTGTCTGGATTGGCCCACACAGTTGGGTATTGTATTCACCATCCAGTCACCTGGGTAACTATTGTGTGTGGCCATTGCTGTGCAATGCTTGCCATGTATGTGTTCTTTAGTCCATGACATGGATGCTGTCTGGGATGTGTACATATCCCACATGCATGTACAGTGACATGTGGATTTGTACCTGGGGTGTCTGGCCCATTTTGTGTACACAAATTGATATCATCAGCTGTGCCTGTCCTGGTCTCATGTGGCGGGAACTGATAATAGACAGCAGGCTGACCCTGCACCTACATTGATAGCATGCTAAAGGTGGCATCTGTCCACACAGGGCATGTGTTTAAGGCATGGTATGCCCTTTGTGGGTCACATTTGATGGCACCACATGGGTTGCAGGCATCCAGTGGGGAACATAGTGAAGGCACACTGTCTACATGTACATGCCTATTGTACTGATGGTCCCATGCCCTCTGTAGTCCACTGCAATCACACCATGATTACTATCTGTGGGCAATATGAGGGTACTACCAACATGCCGGTTATTGCTTAGGCAAGTGTGTTTGTGTATGAGACATGGGTTGGGAGTGTTCTCTGTGTAATACAAGGGTTGTTAACTTTGTTTGCCGGGCCTTGATGTCACATGTAGGGGTATGGATTGCCACCCCATCCTCTCAGCTATTTCACATCTGTTATCCTTGTAAGGTGGACATTGTGACATATAATAGAGCCACCATATAAGAAATTTGCAAAACCTGCTCCACAATGAGTCCAGTTGTTACACACTCACAGCCACCTCCACACAGAATACGAATGACAAATACAGACACACACAGTGACACACACAGACACACACACACACTTGCCATGTCTGGGATTAGATCTCTTACCTAACTAGTTTATTACACTACAGCATTACACAGTTATAGCACATGCCACAGAGATTACAGGAGTACTCCTTCCCCAAAGGTGTACTTCACTGGGTATGACATCAGCAGGCTTGCAGAAGAAGGTCAATGGAGGCTGTAGTGACTGTGAATGGCCTGAAAAGCATTGCACCTTACACAGAAATACACACACAATCATCCACACATGCCATGTGTGGGAATAGAACCCTTACCATAGTACTATATCACACTACAGCATTACACTGTTATAGGATGCACCACAGAAATTACTGGACTACTTCTTTCCCAAAAGTGTATTTCACAGTGAATCACATCAGCAGCCTTGCCAAAGTAGGGCATATGTATTGTAATGACTGTGACTAGCCTAAAAAGCATTGTTCTCTACACAGACAGAGACACAGACACACAGTTGCCATGTCTGGGATTAGAACTCCTATCTAACTAGTTTATCACACTACAGCATTACACAGGTATAGGACATGCCACAAGGATTACTGGGCTGCTCCTTTCCCAAAGGTGTATTTCACAGTGAATCACATCAGCAGCCTTGCCAAAGAAGGGCATTTAAATTGTAGTGAGTGTGACTAGCCTAAAAGGCATTGCTCCCTATACAGACAGAGACACACAAACTCACACACACACACACACACACACACACACACACACACACACACACACACACACACACACAAAGGTGTATTTCACAGTGGATGACATCAGCAGCCTTGCCAAAGTAGGGCATTTGAATTGTAGTGAGTGTGATTAGCCTAAAAGGCATTGCTCCCTACACAGACAGACACACACACACACTTGCCATGTCTGGGATTAGAACTCCTACCTAACTAGTTTATCACACTACAATATTACACAGTTATAGGACACGCCATGGAGATTACTGGGCTACTCCTTTCCCAAAGGTATATTTCAAAGTGAATGAAATCAGCAGCTTTGGAAAAGTAGGGCATTTGAATTGTAGAGAGTGTGACTAGCCTAAAAAGCATTGCTCCCTACACAGACAGAGACACACACACACACAAACACACACACAGTTACCATGTCTGGGATTAGAACTCCTACCTAAATAGTTTATCACACTATAACATTATGCAGTTCTAGGATGCACCACAGAGATTACCGGGCTACTCCTTTCCCAAAGGTGTATATCAAAGTGAATGAATTCAGCAGGTTTGCCATAGTAGGGCTATGGGGAGGTCACTGTGTGCACATGGGCCATAACCCATTCATCTAGAGGTATACACACCACACTTAGGCACATGCAGGTTTATATTCTGCAGGTATGTGTATACAACTGCTAGATGACTACTGCCTTGTACAGTCATGTTGCACAGTTAGCACTTGCACCACAGAGTCTGTAATGCTGTGGGTACCAGTGGCTAATTTCTACAGTGAGTGACATTTACACATCATGTTGTTGTAGCCATTTGGCTGTGTGCTGGGTGGGACAGGCCTCATGATGAAAGGCTCTTTGTCACTGTCACTCTCTTCCGCACATCTATGTATTTGTACTTTTGGCATATTATAGTGTGTTGTCCTTGGGTGTATGTGTGTATTCCTATCCAATGTGTGTGCAAAGCATGACCGGTGCATACTGAGGATTGTACGCACTAACATCTGCAACTGTCAGATATGTATGGTCCACTGTTGTTGGCAGACATGAGCTTCATTTGTTTAAGTGTGTGAGCATGCCCAGTATGCCCTCCTGTATTGAATGTGTAGATCCATTCCAGGTAGTTTGTACTCCAGTGCAGACCTTTGTGCTCTATACCTACAGGTAACAAACTGTTTCTGCAGGATATCTATAGATCAGTTGGCAATATGGGGTCAATCTGTGCAAGGGATAGTGTGTACTGTAGGTGATTGCATCTGTGCTGCTTCTGCTACATGGTACTAGTGTTAACAGAGATATTCAGACATGTATAATGTTATACACTGTGATGTTTTATGTCCTCAAGTAATGTCAGGTGGACATTTTTGCTCACAGTGATGTCCTGGGGAAAACAGTGTGAATGCAGCTGTGTCCAGTATTGTGGTCAAATGCCTACATATTCATGGAGATGTATGCCATTCTGGAGGGGGAGCTCCAGACACTTGCTGCTGGGTCTGTGTATCCAGTTCAGCACCTTGGTACAGTGCTGGCAGAGGATCCCATACTTGTACATCCATTGACATGACAGTATGGCCTTATCCTGCTGTGGCAATACCTCACAGCTGTACAGATTCTCACAGGTTACCCAGAGGCAGGGGCCATAACTCAGGACAATACCCCTACTGTGGTGTATGGGCGGGTTTGTTGCCACTCACTTTTGTGTTTGCAGACAGGGATAGTATGTGCACATGGCTGTGTGTTGGACCTTGCACATTCCATGCTGCCCGTGCTGCCAACCTCACTCTATTATTCTATCCTCTTCCATACATTATGCATACATTTTCTGATACTTTCCATACAGTTATCACCTCATCACAGCTGTGTTTTGGTGTTGGTCCACAGTTCATGCAGTGGGACATGGTGGACATGTTACTGTGGTTTGTCCACATGGCCTTGCATATGGCTTATGTGGAGTGTGTTATGTTGTTATTTGAGTATGCAGGACATAACATACATTGGCAGTGCGGGTGAGACATGAGCCTTTTGCAGAGGTCTATAGGCCATTTGGTTGTGATGCAGGCCAACTGTAGCAGATTGCTGCATTCTGTCAGTCCTACAGTCCCAGACTGCCATACAGTATATTCCCCTGGGGTGACAGGGTAGGTGTGCTAGGTGTTCATGCCAATAACTTCTATCAGTATTGATAAGTGGTGTGGATGCTGGCAGGGTGCTACTTACAGCTAGGGACACACCTGCATGGGACACCTGCACTGCATGCCGCATTCTTTCGCTATTGCCATACATAGGTGGGGGTCATATTGTACCCATTCCCAACAGCAGGGATATGACCAGAGAGGTACCTATGGGTGGTGTTTGGGTGAACTGGGTGCATGTCTGCTATGAACACTACTTGCATTTGTCTCACAGATATGCATGGGGAATTCCAGTTATGCTGGCTTGTGCAGGGACATCAGCCATTTCCCAATACATCAGTCCTATTACTTTTGTGATCTGCAAGTGTTCGGCCAGACAACATCGGTATTCCCTACTACGAGCCCAGTTAATGTGATGCATACCTGTATGTACAATTCCAAGGGTGTGTCCATTTCACAGTTACACATTATATACTGTATGTCTGGGGTACTTTTCCCTGTGTACTGCTTGTATATGTAGCCCAACAGTCATGCCATGTCCATCTTTCAGACAGTGACACATATTACCACCATACAGTTACAGTGGCTTACTGCTAGCATATGTTATACTGGGGGGAATTGTCTTTGGCACTGCAGCTGTGAGGACTTGGCCCTGTCATCGGCAGTAGTGGGAAATGGCCACCAGGTCAAACCTCAACATGCATGCATACTGACCACTCTCACACAATATGTAACACACACCAAACTGACGCACACATACCTGCATATTGTACTAATGCTACAATCTATCCTGCTACCTTGGCCACCTCTGGTCATCTGTGCTCCACTGGTATTATACCTGCACATACATGTTACTACATGTCTACTTTAAATTGGTGGGGCACACATTTCTAAGTAGGACTGGGGGGGTCACACCTGACACTTGTACACATTTGCTATGACTGTACTGGTATGTCAGGTACTCCATTTCATTCTGTATTCGAACCCATCATGCTGATTAGAGGCATATCAGTGCACTACAGGTCTTAGGTTTGATTGACCTACATATTAGTCTCTGACTTCCTACCCTTTAGAACTAACATCCCACTGCCTGACCTGATGTAGTCTGTCTGTGTAGGCCTGGGGGGTTACCCATAGGCATCATTCAGAGGCCTTAGCACAGCCTTTGTTTGTGTTTGTCTACACCTGTCATGCTGGCTGAGACCGTTGTTCGGTATGTGAACATCCCTGACTGGCATGTGTGAGTCATATGAACACATATGTGGCCCAGCACATTTCCTGCAGTGGGTTTTGTCACCATGTGTACTACTGGCTACTATGGTGACACCAGTATTTGTTACAGATCTCATGCTGCCACTATAGGTGTCTACTGTCTGCTGGCATCCCATTCAGCCACCCAATTCCCTTGCATGCTCACATCCATACCATAGATACAAGAAACAACACATACTGCTCCATTCAGCAATTGGTAAGAAGAGTGACTTACCTTGTGGGTGTGCCAGTATTGACGATGGTGCTGGAGGGCTGTCCATGTCAGATACACATAACACACTCCCTATACATAGATGAGCACAGATAGTGTCATGTTTGGCATCCCTTTTATTATATGTGTAAGTCAGAGAGAGGTTTCATTCCCTGGGTCCCTACTGTGTCAGTGTATGTGCTATGTATTGCCTCTTTGCCAAGGCCAGGGCATACTGGGCATGCCTCCATCTGCCTACGGGAGCAGGCTCAGGTTGTTCCTCCTCTGTGTCATTCTGTGCCTGTGCAGGCCTTGGCATTGGTGGGGGGCTGTGTGGCTCTGTCCCATGCTGTTCCTGCTGCAGCTGTTTCCGCAGGATCATATTGTGTAGCATGGCCCATACAATGACAATTTGAGTACATGTAGCTGGTGAGTACTGCAAGGCTCTACCAGATGTGTCCAGACACTGGAACCGTGACTTGAGCATCCCAAACAGACTCTCTCTTATAATTCTGGTCTGTGCATGTGCCTCATTATGGCATTCTTGTTCGGGTGTGTGTGCATTTCTGATGGGTGTCATTAACCACTGCTCCAGTGCGTAACCAGCATCCCCCACTAGGTGACCATAAGGGATGTCCCCATTGGCAAATCTCTGGTACAGCTGCATCAGATGCCAGATGTGGGAACTGTGATAACTTCCAGGGCAGCCAGCACACACATTCATTATAATGCCCTGGGCATTGCACATGACCTGGCAGTTGATGGAGGGGAAGCCCTTTCGGTTGATGTAGACCCTATCCCAATCACCGGGTGGTGCTTTGATGCATATGTGCATGCAGTCTATAACACCCACTATCTCAGGGTATTCTGCTATTTGGTGGAAGAAACGCATATTGCTGGCCAACACCTCACGGGTGCTGAAGAAGTATATGAGCTCACCGGCATGTGCTGACATGGCATCCAGGAACTGGTGGAATACCCTGGATGCTGATGCCTGTAAGAGCCCCATGATATCCCCAGTAGGGCTTTGGGAGGTACCTGTGGCTAGTATTCCTAGGCCTACACATACCTTGGTATCCACTGGGATGGGTTCCCCCTCTTTTAGTTCAGTGTGTCAGGTGTGACCAGCACAGCTAAACAATTTGCTGTAGAAGGTCCCTGTCCTCCCTATAGTGCTCCACTACCTCCAGATCTTGTAGCCCCTGGAAAGTTGCCCTGGGTCTGTACACCCTTCTTCGTCTCCTCACTGTGGGTTGGCCGACAGCATTCTCATCCTCACCAACCTCAGCCTCTTCCACATGTTGATGTCTGATAGCTGCTGCAGCCCCTATCATTTTGTTGATTTTGTTTGTTAAACATTCCCCACTTGTATACACTGGTGGTGTAGAGTATATGGGAAAAAACAGAGGGAAAGGTGTTTGCATAGTTTATAGTAGTGTTCTCAGCTGGGCTTGTCTGCTGCCTGTGTATCTGGCTGTTTCTGATGCATTTCACAGGCCAGCTATGCTAGTTCTCCTAGATTACCTTCCTATTGCTGTTTTCTCTTCCCATTGTCTTCCTTTTTAAGCCCGGGGCATGCCGTGCAAACACAGTGCTCAAATGTGCACAGAGCTGCTATTTCCTGGTTTACTTTTTTCCCTTTAAAACCCGGTCCGCAGCACGCACACACACTTAAGCAATGTAAAGAGTGCTAGGCAGCCTCAGACACACACCCTTGCTTAGCTCTGCTACGTTAAGGGCAAACCTGAGCCACAGGGCTCCAATCCATTTACAGTATGCTTGACACACACCCCCATGATGTCAGCTAATTCCAAGGCTTGCCCCAAGGTATTCCTGCTCTTACACTGTTGGGTGCTGACTAGCATGCAGGGGAAATGTAGGATTTTATATCATTCCCCTTATTTGCATAGGATTGCTGCTGATGCATAGTTAGGTCCCACACTTAGCCTCTCTTAACAACCACTATTCACTGGCCATGTTGTCTTCTGCCTGCCATTGAGTATAATGACAAAATAGTGATCCCCTGATCCCATTTGCATGCCGCTACCCTATGTTTAAACAGCCAGGACTGGCTAAAAAAAATTAAAAGTTGATTATTTTTATTTTTGCAACTGTTTTCCATGCCAATGGCTATATATTTGGCCATTGGCATGCTTTCTACATAATAGCCATCCTTTATTTGGAGCTGTCATGGCTCCATTTTGTAGTTTGCAGAAATGTACTCGGTTACTGGCCGAGTACATTTCTGCAGATTACAGTAGTCCTGCACGGCCGGCTTCCAGCTTCCTGGATCACAAATTCACCTCATTTGCATGGATTTCACCTACAAATGTGATAATTTGCATACAGGGGCTGAATCTGTGCAGGACTAGTGCAGGAGTGCTCGTGCACATCCCTACAGCTTATTCCTGGATCGCACGGCAGACATATTGCCTGCTGGAGCTCCTGCACGAGTCCTGCACACAGTGCAGGGCTTGCTGAATCTGGGGGTGTATCTTGAATTACATGTGCTGTAACATTTACACTGATGTCTGAAGACTGTAAACAAGAATTACTAACAGAAGACTGACTCAGTCTGCAAATCATGAGACAGTGCATGTGTTGCAGTGTGCTTCTGTGATTTAACCCTTTTGCATCTGGAAAGATGTAACATTTCTGGACTAATAACCTTTAACTTTAAATGAACATTTCTGGAATGCAGGTTTTTAAACTGCTTTACCCAATTTTTAACTTTAAACCAAACATTTACTGGTGGATCTACTGTAGAAGTATTGGTTGACATATTTATAAAAAGTATGGTAATTGATGTACTTAAACGTTTTTGCTAATTACTGTCTGACTTAGCTAAAAAGTACTTATGTGACTTTATGATTAATGTGTCATGTAGTCTGCAGCTTTTTAAACTTTTTTCTTGCTTTTTGGCTGTATGATGTCACACTGGAAACTTGAAAGTTTGTGGAGATGGTGAAGTATGTTGCTGTTAACTGGATAATGCGCTAGATTCAATAAAGGCTACACTAAGTGTATACTAGGTTCATAGTAAGTGGTGAAGCATTGGTGCAGTGGTTAATGTTGGCACCTCACAGCAAGAGGCTCTCCAATTCAATCCTCAGCTGGGGTGTCTTCTGTGTGGAATCTGCATGTCCTCTCTGCATTCATGTGGATTTCCTACAGGTACTGTGATTTTCTCCTACATTCCAAAGATATGCATCTGGAGCATTTCTTCCTGGGCCTCCACTGAAAATAGACTCTGTCATAGTTGGATTTCCCAGTCAACAAATAATAAATACAATAAAAAGTGGACACTATATTTATTCAAGAATATCCTGTCATATTTTTTGTGCTTTCTGGTCACTACAAAATATTATATTGAGTGTACATGTAGTCTACACTTTGTGGTAAGCTTTATGAATCTCTGTAGAAAAACTAAAATTAGGAGGAGGAAGAAGGTTTGCGAGTTATGCCTGTGTTGTCTGTTCACTCAGAATTGTGTACACTTAATGTGCACTTAGTGTAAGCTTTATTGAATCTCAGGGCATCTCTTTTTATGGTCTAAAGGAACACTGTTGAAGGTTGTAGATTTTCTGAAATAGTGCTGGTCTGCTGATGTTCCTTGAGGCTTTTCCTGAAATAGTGTTTTGAAAAAACACTGGTGTTCTGCAATTTGACTAAAGTTTCAATTACTCAATGTAGAGGTAAGTTGTCTGCTCTGGCTGTTTTCTGTATGAAGTTTACATCTGGGATATTAGTGGTATTTCTGATCTGTAAGGCATAACTGTATTACTGTCAGATGTGGCCTTATTCTGTATGGATTCTACAGTCTCCCGTGTGGAAAAACACTGCTGTGCTGCTGAAAAGTCTATGAAACATGTCTACTGTAGTTACTGATAGACTGGAAAAAGTGTTACTGTCAGGGATTGCTTTTACTTTACCCTGAAGTCCATTTTGTAGAATACATGTAGTCTGACTGCTGATAAGGTTGCTATGGGATTTTGGGACTTACGTTAACTGTTGTCAACCCATTGATGGTAGGCTGACCATTGAAAGAATTGCTAAGACTATAGTATACTAGAATTAACTGGAAACAATTTAAATGAGACTGGAATTAAAGCATTTATCTAATTACCCAAACTTCTGATGAACAAATGTCAGTGCCTCCTTTATGGGCCATGTCTTTTTGTACCTTTAGTATGGCTATCTGACCTGACTTCTGTACTCAGGCTCCACTGTCTGTACTGTAAAGACCATTGGAATATCAATCCAGAAACTAAATTAACTGACTCAACTGACTGTGTCTGAATTAAATCCTAATAATACCAAACCCTGTAATGTTTTACATGCTTCTTTAAACTTAGTTTCCAAGCCTTGTCTTGCATGTGCCTTACAGTCTATTCTTTATCTAGCATTCCATTGTAAGTACACATATCTTTTCCTTGAGAAAAGAACATTCTGTAGGTGTCCCTGAGAACTATTTCTGCACTTCTCATGTTTAGCCAGCAAGATTATATTTTTCTTTCTAGTGAACTGTCTTTCCCTGAAACCGAATTCATACATGAAAACACAAGTCTGACTCTATATTTTCAGGTCTATTATTCTACCTTAATTTGCTATAGTGAACTCACTAATAACACATTGAAGCCCTCAGTCTAACAACCTGTAATACACTTATTGCTGTTAACATACAGTATCATGAGAATAAATTAAAATCAGTGACCTTCAGCACTTGGGATACCAAAATCTATACCAGAAGATATTCTTGTAATCTACAACTCTCACACAAGTGACAACAGAATCTTGTTCTGAGATGAAAAGCATGTCTGGCAAGAATGTAGCGCCCCTATGCTTTACAGCACAAAGTTCAGTGTCTCTCTTTTTGACCCAGTATTTCACAACATTCACCATTTTTCCCTTCTACAACCTCCAATAACTTTCATGACTGCAGTCATCTCAACATCTCCGCTGTCTTTTTTCCGGAATGCCACTAAAGCCTGATAAGAATGGTTTACCTCTTTTCTACACATTGCATTCATAAGCACTTCCATGCCTTTAGCTGTAGAGTTCATTTTTCATATTCTTGCATCCACTGCAAAGAAGGAACACTTGCAAAAAGACATTTGTATGGTTGCATTACAAATGTGAGCTGTACTGCAGAGTGAGTTGCAAAAACCAATAGGACGCAAAAGAACAGTAAGGAGAAATTGCTATATGAAACAAAGAACCAAAAAAAAAAAAAAAAAAAACTAAAGAATAAACAAGAAAGTGTGTTTACCACAAAAACTCTGACTAAAGTTTCACTCCACAGTAAGGTTGCCACCTTTTCAAATGTTCAAAGTGGGACTTTTTTGTGGAAACATGAGATTTTGCAGGATAAAACATACCCACAACCAGTGCAAAGGATAGAACTTTACTTTTTTGCCATAATAAAAGGTTATTCTTATAGCATGTTACTTTCTTATGCTATTTCGTATAACATTTAGATGTTTCTGATACAAAATAACTTTTATGCAACTATTAAAAGAAACTTAGGAAGTATTTTTTTCTAAAATCTCAGGACATTTGCCATTTTTTAGTTTTTTTTTTTTTTTTTTTGCAGAACACAACTGCCCAAAGAGGGACTGTCCCTCGCAAAGAGGGACAGGTGGTAACCCTACTCCACAGTGTAGAAAAAAACAAAAAAATACACTGGAAATATAATAAGCACTTTCATTTTAATATTTAAACTTCTTCAAATAAAACAAATTACCAAAGTTCTTTTTAAATATGGTTCTCATGTGGCATCATGCAACATATGACAGCTAAGCTCTCTTCCACATTTAAAGTGGTATAGTAATTTTTAGCAAACAAAATTCAAAGAAAAAATTGTAAAAAGTACAAATTGAAAGAAGTGTTAGAAAATATAGAAACTATTTTAAAAACGTATATTTATATAAAAGATATATTTGCATACATGTTAAAACGTCAAACACATTTATCTTTATAATGCATTCAGTTTCAATAGGCAGCTTATAGGAATGTGGTCATTCAATCCTGGCCACCTGCCTGCATTAAGTTGTATTTGCCAAAACTACTCACACTTCTCTAAAAGCAGCTGCTATGGTCCCCTACGTTCACCTAGTGTAACGTTTTCAATGATAACAAATCTAAAAAATTGACCAGGTGTCTCATCAGTGTGTTTAGCTACTGCATTTATCTTTTTTTTTTTAGTTTCTTATATCACTAATATGCTCATAGATCCAATCTTTCAATCTACATTCTGTCTTGCCTATATAGTACGCTGGACAGTTTTGACAAAAGGCAACATAGACCACAACTTTGGTATAACGGTTAAACTGACCTTGCATGGAATACTGATGCTCATTAATCTTAAAACATGTACAAGCTAGTATATACTTGCAGATAGAACAACATCCACATTTTGTCATTTTTTTTTTTTACCAGTCATATTGGCCTTAGTTCTAAAACTTTCAATAATAGATTTCAAGTTGCTAACATGTTTATACACAATAGAGGGTTTGCTACCCACCTTTTACAAAATATTACTATCACCCTCAGAATGCCCTAATTTTTATCCAGTATTTTCTTAATAGTAACACTGTCAGTGTTGTATGGTATAATCAATGCACAAGTAAATTTATTGGTAGGATTAGAGTTAGTATCAATAGAAAGTATGGATGAATGGTTAGTGTTACTACCTCTATTAGTTTCAGAAACCAGTGGGTTCAAAAAGGGGGTTTCCTGATTAGGTGGGCTGTTAGATTGTTTTAAAATGGGATTAAAGAAGTTTCTTTCATTTTGTATAACTTTATGCATCAAATGGTTGACCAAACTAGTCAGGTAATCCCTAACAACAAATATGCTTTTAGTGAGTTGCATTCATCCACAGAAATCTTCACATTTGGACACCATATGTGCAGCTCTAATGAATTGACCCTTTACAACAGCATTGGTTTGTCCGTGCTTGAATGTGTGGTGGGAGTGCGGCAACAGCTTTGTGTACGTAGGTGAGCAAGAGCAACACCAACAGCTGGCAGTCAACGTGGACATGCTAGGACACCAAGGGGCTCCCATAGTGGCAGTACTAGCCCCGGCACTGTGTGAAGGCACTGTCCACACCACACCACAGCTGGCCATGACCACATGGTCCTGGCCAGTCCCAGGAGGGTCCTGGTTCCAGCGGACATCTGTCATCATCAGGGGAGAGTAGCACATCAAGGCCTGTACCTGGACCATGTGCCCATGGAACCTTTGGCAGGCACAGTCCATGTGTCTGTGGCCAGAGGCAGTGAACTGCACACCCTGCCAGGTATGATCTGCAGCTGTACATAAACACCTGTATAGGGCAGCCACATGGCAGAACTGTGTGCATGCATACCCACACACTATACGAACACAGCTAGGGCAACCCCATAGCTACATACACCACATCACCGCACCCAGTTCACCTCATTACACCCCTCACCCACACATGGTGTCAAATGTATGGCCCACCCTTGGCCTCTGGCAAACCAACAACACACCCTGTGCATATGATGATACCTATGCCACATCCCTGTCATCCATAACATCAATGCAGGGACAGGCTAAAATGGTTCTGATGCACAATGTGACTGTACTACAGTGTACCAAAGTACTGTAGTGCAACATGTTGTCAGAAGTAAAGTTTAATGCATACATGTCAGGTAGTGTAGCCGTCCAGCAATGATGCATTATAGTTGTTGGTAACACTGGTTGATTTGTGTTGTAGATGTACATGTGTCAGCAGGAGGATGGTCTGCAGTCATATTCCATAAGGGGTATGGCACTGTGGTGACACCATGGCTGTGACATATCTGGGGTACAGTTGAACACATGTCACAGGTTTGTATAACAGTTATTGCCTGTGCCACATGAACAGGTGAGCCGCTGGGACATGTATAATCTGCAACCTGATGTAGACCCATCCACATACACGCACACTCTTACATGGCAACACTGGGATTAGACCCCTACCTAGGTATGTAGTGCTACTGAGGTGTGTGGCTTTCATTGCACACACCACACAGCATTTAGGGTGAGGTGTTTTCCAGGATACATGTTACATGCAGAACATCCCCAGACATGTACAGTATGCTAATGGGGGATGTAAGGGGTGTATATGGACAATACATAGTGTGACATACCTTCATATACACATTAACAGACACATAACAGGCAGACACACGTCCGAGAGACCTGGGCCTATAGCTGCTAACTAACTTGATCATGTGTCCAATGTGTTACAGGTAGGCTGCACACAGCACGTGCATAACTGGGCTGGATTGTGGCATCAGTTACCTGTATGGTTGATGGTGACAATGGTAACCATAAAGTGGTACTTGGGACATATACCGGGTGTACTGTGGTGTAATGACAGTATATACAGCACCCACATCCCCCCAGTGGATATTGTTCTCCCTGAAACCCATCATGACACTCTGACATACCCACCTTCACACATTGCCCATGACTGCGATACACCCCATTGTGTATCCCAACAGAAGTACTACAGGGATATGCATCTAATGCACTTGTCACAGGCATAGTAAGGTGTTGCATTATCATGCCTCTCCTATGGGCAGCAACAACACTATCTGTACTACTGTGTGGCAATTGGTATTGTAATAGGAGTATGTGGCCTTGGAATGCTGTACCCTATAGATATATTGACATGCACACATACACACACTTGTCAGAACTCAATGGGTATCCCATGCCTATCAACCCATTTGTACAACACTGTTGTGCTGGTACTGCAAGGCTCATGTAGCTGGTAGGGTGCGGTGCGTAACAGGGTACATGTAATGTCCCATACAGCAGCAGCCACAACTGACTATGGCAATGGGTGTTGCTGTGGTTGTGAAGGCCCTCATGGAATTCCCAAGTACAGGTGTGCTAACACACAGACACTGCTATACTCAGCAATGCACACATACACATGTGTCAGTACTGGGGTGCATCGCTGCACATGGTCATAGCTGTGTACCTAGCTATTGTCCATGGAGAGATGGGTTGTGTAGGGGATGTGTGTACAGTGGTATCCTGCCACCTGCCATGTGGCAGCAGGCAATCTAGCAACTGACACCACTGTGGTGACCCTCAGGGTGAGAGTGACATGCGTCAGCCAATCCTGTGGGTGCCTCCTGCACAGGGCCACTGAGGTGATCAAGGTGACATGTATGCAACATGTATTACAGCACATAGTTAGTGTCTGTGATGTAGACCTGTACTCAGGCATGTACTGTTGACTGTGGTAGTGTAGTGGAGGTACCCATGGCATGTGGTGCATACAGAGTGTTGTCTCCTATATGTGCCAGTTCATACACAGCTGGGCAGGCATGTCAGTGTCAATTAAACATAGGTTGCCTGTACATATCCCAGCTGGATACCTGCCATCTGCACATCTGTACAAGGACTGACAGTTATCAGCTTGGAATGTAGCTATGCAGTAGGATGAATGTGTTGACAGATAGACGTCTGACAACAATATGTATGCCATAGCTACATGTTGGAAGCCCTCACTAACATGTGCTGTACAGACGGTAGTCTACAGTTGCATTCCACGTGTTGGATCATTATCCAAGTAAGGGTTATATACTGTGACGCAGCTCACACATCAGGGATACAACAGGGAGGCCTCAGAGTCCAGCTATGTGTGCAGGTGTGCCTGTTGTCAGTACTACATTTAGCAGTCTACTCTTGCCTGGGAAAGCACTGTCAACTGTAGTACCGCCATGATACACTACAAGCCAGTGTGATAGCACATACCCTGGGCTACTAACCCTGTATGTAACACATTCACATGGATAACAGTACTATACAGGCCTCATATACTTCTGTGTCCCACACATGACACTCACACCCCTTGTTACTGTAATGACAGCACATAGGCACATGTATTGCACATGGCATTACATACACTTATTACAGATGTCATTACTGTGCTATGTTATCAGATTGGGTGCTGTGAACCGGTTACCAGGGCTAAGACATGCTTAGCAGGTATCAACATTGCTCCAATATAACAGCTAAGCTGATTTGCGCACTGGTAAGAGAAGCCTACACTGGGTAAGTACCCTTATGTTTACTCATAGCTTAGCACTGCTTAGCTTTGCGCAAACCCACACAGTGCTTAAAGCTGCTCAAAACTGCCTTAACCGCTCCATATTTTACAGGCCTTGTTCTGCCCAGAAACAAAATGAACAGCCTTGCAAGACTTGAACCCAGGACCCTGTACACTATAGTCACAACACGTAATCACTATGCCATGACCATTGTGAAGACAGCTGTTTTTCCATTATATCTGTCAATGCACATATTGATTAGTATTGAACAATTGCCTTTACTTCCACAATTGTGTAGTACTTGTTATTGTTGCATCACATATGTTATTTAATCATAATGTACACATATCAGATACATACGGTGAGATACATCTGGCGAGATATACACAACCATGATGTTTACACATGACAGGGATATGGATATATACATATACATATGTTGTTATATGTCTACATGTACATACCCATGTATATTCATACATATGTCTGTATAAACATCTGTATAGTGCATCATATATATGGCCATGTGTAGATCTCTTTGTATATAAACACACACACACACACACACACACACATATATATATATATATATATATATGTGTGTGTGTGTGTGTGTGTGTGTGTGTGTGTGAGTGTGTGTGTGTATGCACACCCTATGTGTACAGATATGCCTATTTATGTAGATATATATGTAGATATAACAAACTGTACCCAACAGGGTAAAAACTAATAAAATAAAATAAAATAAAAAGAAGCCATCAAAGAAGCCATCAGTTGATGGTGAAAGCGCGTAGTATTTGGGAGCCTTCAGCTTCAGCTCTTCATTAAACAGTTTGGTGTAGTTCGTGATTTATATATGTAGATATCTATAACTATATGTGCATACATATCTATTCCGATATGCCTATTGCTGTCAATATATATGTAGATATCCATAAGTATATGTGCATATGTATCTATATCTGTATATGTGTAGACATATATTGCTGTGTATATGTATATATTTGAGTGTTTCTATGTATATGTATATATATATATATATATATATATACATCTATGTATGTCAATATGTATATGAGTATATATCTATATAGATATATGAATAATTATATATACATATATGTTCACCATATGTCCAGAACATGGAGTGGAGTCCTACCTCAGCCCCAATATTCCCAACCTCTTAGTGCAAGGGGATATAAGGTATGTATTGTAGGTATATATGTAGACTGTTGCTACTGTAATAGGAGTTGCCTTAACAGATGTGTGTCTGAGGTCACATCTGCTTTTAACATATGTGCCATTGGCTACTGACAGACATCCTAAGTACATCATAGTACAGTACCACTGCTAGCACAGTAATGATCTTGTAGACTACAGCATAGATATGGCCAATAAATGTGGACAGTCTGACACACTCTGGTTAGTCCAGAGGTATACACAGAACACCTTAGTTCAAGACATGTGGACCAAGCCTGACAATGTGTATGTTAACAGCCATGTAGATGGGTATATTACATAAATACTGGAATACATATGACCCCATAGGTTATGCATTCACACACTCCTGTCTGCCCTGACACATAATAACCACTGGTGCAGAGGTCACATGGCCACATACTACCCACTAGTTAGTGACATACATCTGTACATCATCCCGCTGCTTTGTCAGAAATACATTACAGTTATGGTGGCCTGGCAGCAGTACATCTGGCAAATACCTGGACATAACATCACAATGGGTAAGTACACTAAACTGCTAGGCATGTAACAAAGCACTGTGCAAGCTGCATGCAGACTGTCACAACACTGGCCTGCATGTCATATGGGGGAATACACATGTACCTGCAAATATAGCAGGCTCTACAGGCATGTCACAGCACAAAGTAACAGACACCTCTGTAAAAGTGCATACCCACAACCAATGTGAACACAGCCATAGCCACATATGATAAGCTAGCTTGATATTACAGTATATGGACTGTCTGATCAACACCATCCTCATATGTGCCACTCACACAATAACCCTACATATACTGGGCCACTACACAGTGTAGTCCGATGCCTGTGTGTGGTATGGGACATGTGTGTGTTTGGCCCTACAAACATGTAAGCTGATAGGGTACCATACACTGGAGAAGCATATAACATCAGACAGAACAGGACCAAGAACTATGAGATCTACCACAGTCTGTACACAAGCCAAGGTACATATTCGCAATACACACACTGTCAACAGTCACCATAAGTACACAGACCCCAGTACTGTACACACAACTACAGAATGCTCGGGTTATGTCCTCATATATAACCCCTACTATACATAACATGTGCAGCAGTCTGATATCTCACTGGCTTGTTATCAGATATGATGTCAATAAATAATGGTGTACAGAGCATATGCACCTCTTACTGCAAGACATATGTACAAAGGTTGACAGAGTTGTGGCTGGTGGTACAAGCACAGGGTCAATATTGACATGTTACTGTGATAACTTCATGCATTTACTGTTGTAACAAGGTTTGTTGTGACATATGTCCTATGAGGGATCTGAAGTCAGTAACTCTCATGGCTGTCACCATGTACTGACTGCAGTCCTCACACCATGCATCTGCAGTTCTCAGATAGGTGTTCTGTGAGTAACACAAGAAACAAAAAACCCCAAACACTGCCCAGTCTGCAGATGACCCTACAGACGGGGGTTTCCTCAGAAACATAGCACTGTCATGACAGGTATTAAAACATGTAGTCCAGTCATATCCACACACACCCTGTTAAACCAACATTACTCCAAATGCAGAATAGCAACACTTACATTCTGTAGTCATGTCAGGCACATCTCCCTCGTGTGTGTTGGCCTGTTTCCATAGTGTATGTTGTTAGAGGTAAATCCCAAATCCATCTGTGATGCTGTTTGCCAAACACCAGATCTAGGTCCCGCTCACAGTGAATGAAAAGGCCCAATACCAACATGATGTTCTTAGATATTGGAGTGTGTTTCCATGCAATTGGCTATGGGAATGTTACCACAGCTGTTCCACATGCAATCAGCTAGAAGAGGACTGCAATTCATGCAGAGGCCATCAGCTGATCATGACCACCACTTACAAAACACAAGCTGCTGTCTAAGCAAAACAGGTATAGTTCTCCACATCCACAAGAGAGGGAGTGAGAGAGACAGATAGAGACAAAGTAAGTCAGGGAGAGGATTGGGAGAGTAAAACCTAAGCATCTTTTTGTCACACACCTACCAGGTACAGGGATTTAAACCCCTGACTGACTATGTATTGCTATCACATGTCTGTGCAGTTATTGCATGTGCCACATAGCTTACATGTTGACAAGCTGTCCAAACGTATATGTGATGGTGAATGGCATCTGCAACAGTGATATTGTAGCAATATAGTAGGTGTAGTACACATGCCTGTCCACATGAACAGGTGTCAACACTGCCACAGTCTCTCAGGGACTCACACACATTGACACATTTGGCAGGATCAGGAATACACTTCCTAACTAGTTAGTTTGCCACAATACAGTGCTGTGCAGGTATCACATGCACCACAGAGGTTATTCGGAGGTTATATGGGCAAAGGGTATGTGAATGTGTCTGACATCAGACAACATGCTTCAATATGCCAATAGGAATTGTAGTGAGTGGGAATGTGGTCAAAAGCATCATACACCACACACACAGACACAGGGTGCCAGTACTGACATGCATGCGTGAATCGCTTCATGGGTGTGTAGTGGTTGACTGTGCCAGAAGGCTATACAAGGCTAGGTATGGGGTATACCTTGGCTTCAGGCCACATGACAATGGTCTGCAGTTTGGCTCAGGGGTGTAGTGTCTGGATTGGCCCACACAGTTGGGTATTGTATTCACCATCCAGTCACCTGGGTAACTATTGTGTGTGGCCATTGCTGTGCAATGCTTGCCATGTATGTGTTCTTTAGTCCATGACATGGATGCTGTCTGGATGTGTACATATCCCACATGCATGTACAGTGACATGTAGATTTGTACCTGGGGTGTCTGGCCCATTTTGTGTACACAGATTGTTATCATCAGCTGTGCCTGTCCTGGCCTCATGTGGTGGGAACTGATAATGGACAGCAGGCTGACCCTGCACCTACATTGATAGCATGATAAAGGTATTCCCTGGTGTCAGTGGCATCTGTCCACAGAGAGCATGTGTTTAAGGCATGGTATGCCCTTTGTGGGTCACATTTGATGGTACCACAGGTGTTGCAGGTGTTCAGTGGGGAACATAGTGAAGGCACATTGTCTGCATGTATGTGCCTATTGTACTGATGGACAGGGTCCCATGCCCTCTGTAGTCCACTGCAATCACACCATGGTTACTATCTGTGGACAATATGCAGGGTACTACCAACATACCGGTTATTGCCTAGGCAAGTGTGTTTGTGTATGAGACATGGGTTGAGAGTGTTCTCTGTGTAACACAAGGGTTGCTAACTTTGTTTGCCAGGCCTTGATGTCACATGTAGGGGTATGGATTGCCACCCCATCCTCTCAGCTATTTCACATCTGTTATCCTTGTAAGGTGGACATTGTGACATATAATAGAGCCACCAAATGAGAAATTTGCAAAACCTGCTCCACAATGAGTCCAATTGTTACACACTCACAGCCTCCTCCACACAGGATACGAATGACAAACACAGACACACAGAGCGGCACACACAGACACACACACTTGCCATGACTGGGATTAGATCTCCTACCTAACTAGTTTATTACACTACAGCATTACACAGTTATAGGACATGCCACAGAGATTACAGGAGTACTCCTTCCTCAAAGATGTTCTTCACTGTGTATGACATCAGCAGGCTTGCCGAAGAAGGTCAATGGAGGCTGTAGTGACTGTGAATGGCCTCAAAAGCATTGCACCTTACACAGAAACACACACACAATCATCCACACTTGCCATGTGTGGGAATAGAACCCCTACCATAGGACTATATCACACTACAGCATTACTCTGTTATAGGATGCACCTCAGAAATTACTGGACTACGCCTTTCCCAAAAGTGTATTTCACAGTGAATCACATCAGCAGCCTTGCCAAAGTAGGGCATTTGTATTGTAGTGACTGTGACTAGCCTAAAAAGCATTGTTCTCTACACAGACAGAGTCACAGACACACAGTTGCCATGTCTGGGATTAGAACTCCTATCTAACTAGTTTATCACACTACAGCATTACACAGGTATAGGATATGCCATGGAGATTACTGGGCTACTCCTTTCCCAAAGATGTATTTCACAGTGAATCACATCAGCAGCCTTGCCAAAATAGGGCATTTTAATTATAGTGAGTGTTACTAGCCTAAAAGGCATTGCTCCCTATACAGACAGAGACACACAAACTCACTCACACACACACACACACACACACACACACACACACACACACACACACACACAGTTGCCATGTCTGGGATTAGAACTCCTACCTAACTAGTTTATCACACTACAGCATTACGTAGTTATAGGATGCACCATGGAGATTGCTGGGCTGCTCCTTTCCCAAAGGTGTATTTCACAGTGGATGACATCAGCAGCCTTGCCAAAGTAGGGTATTTGAATTGTAGTGCATGCGATTAGCCTAAAAGGCATTGCTCCCTACACAGACAGACACACACACTTGCCATGTCTGGGATTAGAACTCCTACCTAATTAGTTTATCACACTACAACATTACACAGTTATAGGACACGCCATGGAGATTACTGGGCTACTCCTTTCCCAAAGGTATATTTCAAAGTGAATGAAATCAGCAGCTTTGGCAAAATAGGGCATTTGAATTGTAGTGAGTGTGACTAGCCTAAAAAGCATATGCTCCCTACACAGACAGAGACACACACACACACAAACACACACACACAGTTACCATGTCTGGGATTAGAACTCCTACCTAAATAGTTTATCACACTATAACATTATGCAGTTATAGGATGTGCCACAGAGATTACTGGGCTACTCCTTTCCCAAAGGTGTATATCAAAGTGAATGAATTCAGCAGGCTTGCCATAGTAGGGCTATGGGGAGGGCAGTGTGTGCGCATGGGCCATAACCCATTCATCTAGAGGTAGACACATCACACTCAGGCACATGCAGGTTTATATTCTGCAGGTATGTGTATACAACTGCTAGATGACTACTGCCTTATACAGTCATGTTGCACAGCTAGTACTTGCACCACAGAGTCTGTAATGCTGTGGGTACCAGTGGCTAATTTCTACAGTGAGTGACATTTACACATCATGTGGTTGTAGCCATTTGGCTGTGTGCTGGGTGGGACAGGCCTCATGATGAAAGGCTCTTTGTCACTATCACTCTCTTCCGCACATCTATGTATGTGTACTTTTTGCATATTATAGTGTGTTGTCCTTGGATATATGTGTCTATTCCTATCCAGTGTGTGTGCAAAGCATGACTGGTGCATACTGAGGATTGTACGCACTATCATCTGCAACTGTCAGATATGTATGGTCCACTGTTGTTGGCAATCATGAGCTTCATTGGTTTAAGTGTGTGAGCATGCCCAGTATGCCCTCCTGTATTGAATATGTAGAGCCATTCCAGGTAGTATGTACTCCAGTGCAGACTTTTGTGCTCTATACCTACAGGTAGCAAACTGTTTCTGCAGGATATCTGTAGATCAGTTGGCAATATGGGGTCAAACTGTGCAAGGGATAGTGTGTATTGTAGGTGATTGCATCTGTGCTGCTTCTGCTACATGGTACTGGTGTTAACAGAGATATTCAGACATGTATACTGTTATACACTGTGATGTTTTATGTCCTCAAGTACTGTCATGTGGACATTTTTGCTCACAGTAATGTCCTGGGTAACACAGGGTGAATGCAGCTGTGTCCAGTATTGTGATCAAATGCCTACATATTCATGGAAATTTATGCCATTCTGGAGGGGGAGCTGCAGACACTTGCTGCTGGGTCTGTGTATCCAGTTCAGCACCTTGGTACAGTGCTGGCAGAGGATCCCATACTTGTACATCCATTGACATGGCAGTATGGCCTTATCCTGCTGTGGCAATACCTCACAGCTGTACAGATTCACTTAGGTTACCCAGAGGCAGGGGTAATAAGTTAGGGCATTACCCCTACTGTGGTGTATGGGTGGGTTTGTAGCCACTCATTTTTGTGTTTGCAGCCAGGGATAGTATGTGCACATGGCTGTGTGTCGGACCTTGCACATTCTATGCTGCCCATGCTCCCACCCTCACTCTATTATTCTATCCTCTTCCATATATTATGCATACATTTTCTGATACTTTCCATGCAGTTATCACCTCATCACAGCTGTGTTTTGGTGTTGGTCCACAGTTCATGCAGTGGGACATGGTGGACATGTTACTGTGGTTTGTCCACATGGCCTTGCATATGTCTTATGTGGAGTGTGTTATGTTGTTATTTGGGTGTCCAGGACATAACATACATTGGCAGTACAGGTGAGACATGAGCCTTTTGCAGAGGCCTGTAGTCCATTTGGTGGTGATGCAGGCCAATTGTAGTAGGTTGCTGCATTCTGTCAGTCCTACAGTCCCATACTGCCATACAGTATATTCCCCTGGGGTGACAGGGTAAGTGTGCTAGGTGTTCATGCCAATAATTTCTATCAGTATTGATCAGGTGGTGTGAATGCTGGCAGGGTGCTACTTACAGCTAGGGACACAACTGCATGGGACACCTGCACTGCATGCCGCATTCTTTTGCTATTGCCATACATAGGTAGGGGTCATATTGTACCAATTCCCAACAGCAGGGATACAACCACAGAGGTACCTGTGGGTGGTGTTTTGGTGAACTGAGTGCATGTGTGCTATGAACACTACTTGCATCTGTCTCACAGATATGCATGGGGCATTCCAGTTATGCTGGCTTGTGCAGGGACATCAGCCATTTCCCAATACGTCAGTCCTATCACTTTTCTGATCTGCAAGTGTTCGGCCAGACAACATCAGTATTCCCTACTACGAGCCCAGTTAATGTGATGCATACATGTATGTACAATTCCAAGAGTGTGTCCATTTCACAGTTACACATTATATACTGTATGTCTGGGGTACTTTTCCCTGTGTACTGCTTGTATATGTAGCCCAACAGTCATGCCATGTCCATCTTTCAGACAGTGACACATATTACCACCATACAGTTACAATGGCTTACTGCTAGCATGTGTTACACTGGGGGGAATTGTCTTTGGCACTGCAGCCTTGAGGACTTGGCCCTGTCATTGGCAGTAGTGGGTAATGGCCACCAGGTCAAACCTCAACATGCATACATACTGACCACTCTCACACAATATGTAACACACACCAAACTGACGCACACATACCTGCATATTGTACTAATGCTACAATCTATCCTGCTACCTTGGCCACCTCTGGTCATCTGTGCTCCACTGGTATTATACCTACACATATATGTTACTACATGTCTACTTTAAATTGGTGGGGCACACCAGACTGTTACTACATTTCTACATAAGATTGGGGGGCACACCTGACTGTTACTACATTTCTACGTAGGACTTGGGGGGGGTCACACCTGACACTTGTACACATTTGCTATGACTGTACTGGTATGTCAGGTACTCCATTTCATTCTGTATTCCAACCTATCATGCTGACTAGAGGCATATCAGTGCACTACTGATCTCAGGTTTGATTGACCTACATATTAGTTTCTGACTTCCTACCCTTCAGAACTAACATCCCACTGCCTGACCTGATGTAGTCTGTCTGTGTAGGCCTGGGGGGGTTACCCATAGGCATCATTCAGAGGCCTTAGCACAGCCTTTGTTTGCGTTTGTCAACACCTGTCATGCTGGCTGAGACTGTTGTTGGATATGTGAACGTCCCTGACTGGCATGTGTGTGTCATATGGACACATATGTGGCCCAGCACATTTCCTGCAGTGGGTTTTGTCACCATGTGTAGTACTGGCTACTATGGTGTCACCAGTATTTGTTACAGATCTCATGCTGCCACTATAGGTGTCTACTATCTGCTGGCATCCCATTCAGCCACCCAATTCCCTTGCATGCTCACATCCATACCATAGATGCAAGTAACAACACATACTGCTCCATTCAGCAATTGGTAAGGAGACTGACTTACCTTGTGGGTGTGCCAGTATTGACAATGGTGCTGGAGGGCTGCCTATGTCGGATACACATAGCACACTCCCTATACATAGTTGAGCACAGGTAGTGTCATGTTTGGCATCCCTTTTACTGTATGTGCGAGTCAGAGAGAGGTTTCATTCCCAGGGTCCCTACTGTGTCAGTGTATGTGCTATGTGTTGCCTCTTTGCCTAGGCCAGGGCATACTGGGCATGCCTCCATCTGCCTACTGGGGCAGGCTCAGGTTGTTCCTCCTCCGAGTCACTCTGTGCCTGTTCAGGCCTTGGCATTGGTGGGGGGCTGTGTGGCCCTGCCCCATGCTGTTCCTGCTGCAGCTGTTTCTGCAGGATCATATTGTGTAGCATGGCACATACGATGACAATTTGAGTACATGTAGCTGGTGAGTACTGCAAGGCTCTACCAGATGTGTTCAGATACTGGAACCGTGACTTGAGCATCCCAAACACACGCTCTATTATAATTCTGGTCAGTGCATGTGCTTCATTATGGCATTCATGTTCGAGTGTGTGTGCATTTCTGATGGGTGTCATCAGCCACTGCTCCAGTGCGTAACCAGCATCCCCCACTTGGTGACCATAAGGGATGTCCCCATTGGCAAATCTCTGGTACAGCTGCATCAGATGCCAGATGTGGGAACTGTGATAACTTTCAGGGCAGCCAGCACACACATTCATTATAATGCCCTGGGCATTGCACGTGACCTAGCAGTTGATGGAGGGGAAGCCCTTTCGGTTGATGTAGACCCTATCCCGATCACCGGGTGGTGCTTTGATGCATATGTGCATGCAGTCTATAGCACCCACTACCTCAGGGTATTCTGCTATTTGGTGGAAGCAACGCATATTGCTGGCCATCACCTCACGGGTGCTGAAGAAGTATATGTGCTCACCGGCATGTGCTGACATGGCATCCAGGAACTGGTGGAATACCCTGGGAGCTGATGCCTGTAAGAGCCCCATGATATCCCCAGTAGGGCTTTGGGAGGTACCTGTGGCTAGTATTCCTAGGCCTACACATACCTTGGTATCCACTGGGATGGGTTCCCCCTCTTTTAGTTCTGTGTGTCAGGCGTGGCCGGCACAGCTCAACAATTTGCTGTAGGAGGTCACTGTCCTCCCTATAGCACTCCAATATCTCCAGCTCTTGTAGCCCTTGGAAGGTTGCCCTGGGTCTGTACACCCTTCTTCGTCTCCTCACTGTGGGTTGGCCAACAACATTCTCATCCTCACCATCCTCAGCCTGTTCCACATGTTGATGTCTGATAGCTGCTGCAGCCCATATCATTTTGTTGATTTTGTTTGTTAAAAGTTCCCCACTTGTATACACTGGTGGTGTAGAGTATATGGGAAAAAACAGAGGGAAAGGTGTTTGCATAGTTTATAGTAGTGTTCTCAGCTGGGCTGGTCTGCTGCCTGTGTAATTGGCTGATTCTGATACATTTCACTGGCCAGCTATGCTAGTTTTCCTAGATTACCTTCCTACTGCTGTTTTCCCTTCCCATTGCCTTCCTGTTTAAGCCCGGGGCATGCCGTGCAAACACAGTGCTCAAATGTGCACAGAGCTGCTATTTCCTAGTTTACTTTTTTTCCCTTTAAAACCCGGTCCGGGGCATACACCCATACACCCACTCAGGTAATGTAAAGAGTGCTAGGCTGTCTCAGACACACACCCTTGCTTAGCTCTGCTACGCTAAGGGCAAACCTGAGCCACAGGGCTCCAATCTGTTTACAGTATGCCTGACACACACCCCCATGATGTCAGCTAATTCCGAGGCTTGCACCAAGGTATTCCTGCTCTTACACTGTTGGGTGCTGACTAGCATGCAGGAGAAATGTAGGATTTAGTATCATTCCCCTCATTTGCATAGGATTGCTGCTGATGCATAGTTACAGGTCCCACACTGAGCCTCCCCTTTAACAACCACTATTCACTGGCCATGTTGTCTGCTGCCTGCCATTGAGTATAATGGCAAAATAGTGATCGCCCGATCCCATTTGCATGCTGCTACCCTATGTTTAAACAGCCAAGATTGGCTAAAAAAAAAAAAAGTTGATTATTTTTATTTCTGCAACTGTTTTCCATGCCAATGGCCATATATTTGGCCATTGGCATGCTTTCTACATAATAGCCATCCTTTATTTGGAGCTGTCATGGCTCCGTTTTGTAGTTTGCAGAAATGTACTCAGTTTGGCCGAGTACATTTCTACAGATTACACTAGTCCTGCACAGCCAGCTTCCAGCTTCCTGGATCGCAAATTCACCTCATTTGCATGGATTTCACCTGCAAATGTGATAATTTGCATACAGGGGCTGAGTCTGTGCAGGACTAGTGCAGGAGTGCTCGTGCACATCCCTACAGCTTATTCCTGGATCGCACGGCAGACATATTGCCTGCTGGAGCTCCTGCATGAGTCCTGCACACCGTGCAGGGCTTGCTGAATCTGGGGGTGTATCTTGAATTACATGTGCTGTAACATTTACACTGATGTCTGAAGACTGTAAACAAGAATTACTAACAGAAGACTGACTCAGTCTGCGAATCATGAGACAGTGCATGTGTTGCAGTGTGCTTCTGTGATTTAACCCTTTTGCATCTGGAAAGATGCAACATTTCTGAACTAATAACCTTTAACTTTAAATGAACATTTCTGGAATGCAGGTTTTTAAACTTCTTTACCCAATTTTTAACTTTAAACCAAACATTTACTGGTGTCTCTACTGTAGAAGTATTGGTTGACATATTTATAAAAAGTATGGTAACTGATGTACTTAAACTTTTTTGCTAATTACTCTCTGACTTAGCTAAAAAGTACATATGTGACTTTATGATTAATGTGACTTGTAGTCTGCAACTTTTTAAACTTTTTTCTTGCTTCTTGGCTGTATGATGTCACACTGCAAACTTGAAAGTTTGTGGAGATGGTGAAGTAAGTTGCTGTTAACTGGATAATGGGCTAGATTCAATAAAGGCTACACTAAGTGTATACTAGGTGCATAGTAAGTGGTGAAGCAGTGGTGCAGCGGTTAATGTTGGCACCTCACAGCAAGAGGCTCTCCGATTTGATTCTCAGCTGGGGTGTCTTCTGTGCGGAATCTGCATGTCCTCTCTACATTTATGTGGATTTCCTACAGGTACTGTGGTTTTCTCCTACATTCCAAAGATATGCGTCTGGAGCATTTCTCCCTGGTCCTCCACTGAAAATAGACTCTGTCATAGTTGGATTTCCCAGTCAACAAATAATAAATACAATAAAAAGTGGACACTATATTTATTCAAGAATATCCTGTCATATTTTTTGTGCTTTCTGGTCACTACGAAAGATTATATTGAGTATACATGTAGTCTACACTTTGTGGTAAGCTTTATGAATCTCAGTAGAAAAACTAAAATTAGGAGGAGGAAGAAGATTTGTGACTTATGCCTGTGTTGTATGTTCACTCAGAATTGTGTAAACTTAGTGTACACTTAGTGTAAGCTTTATTGAATCTCAGGGTATTTCTTTTTATGGTCTAAAGGAACACTGTTGAAGGCTGTAGATTTTCTGAAATAGTGCTGGTCTGCTGATGTTCCTTGAGGCTTTTCCTGAAATAGTGTTTTGAAAAAACACTGGTGTTCTGCAATTTGACTAAAGTTTCAATTACTGCAGGTAGAAGTAAGTTGTCTGCTCTGGCTATTTTCTGTATGAAGTTTACATCTGGGATATTAGTGGTATTTCTGATCTGTAAGGCATAACTGTAGTGCTGCCAGATGTGGCCTTATTCTGTATGGATTCTACAGTCTCCCGTGTGGAAAACACTGCTTTGCTGCTGAAAAGTCTGTTATGAAACATGTCTACTGTAGTTACTGATAGACTGGAAAAAAGTGTTACTGTCAGGGATTGCTTTTACTTTACCCTGAAATCCATTTTGTAGAATACATGTAGTCTGACTGCTGATAAGGTTGCTATGGCATTTTGGGACGTACGTTAACTGTTGTCAATCCATTGATGGTAGGCTGACCATTGAAAGAATTGCTAAGACTATAGTATACTAGAATTAACTGGAAACAATTTAAATGAGACTGGAATTAAAGCATTTATCTAATTACCCAAACTTCTGATGAACAAGTGTCAGTGTCACCTTTATGGGCCAAGTCTTTTTGTACCTTTAGTATGGCTATTTGACCTGACTTCTGTACTCAGGCTCCACTGTCTGTACTGTAAAGACCATTGGAATATCAATCCAGAAACTAAATTAACTGACTCAACTGACTGTGTCTGAATTAAATCCTAATAATACCAAACCCTGTAATGTTTTACATGCTTCTTTAAATTTAGTTTCCAAGCCTTGTCTTGCATGTGCCTCACAGTCTATTCTTTATCTAGCATTCCATTGTAAGTACACATATCTTTTCCTTGAGAAAAGAACATTCTGTAGGTGTCCCTGAGAACTATTTCTGCACTTCTCATGCTTAGCCAGCAAGATTATCTTTTTCTTTCTAATCAATTGTCTTTCCCTGAAACCAAATTCATACATGAAAACACAAGTCTGACTCTATATTTTCAGGTCTATTATTCTACCTTAATTTGCTACAGTAAACTCACTAAGAACACATTGAAGCCCTCAGTCTAACAACCTGTAATACACTTATTGCTGTTAACATACAGTATCATGAGAATAAATTAAAATCAGTGACCTTCAGCACTTGGGATACGAAAATCTATACCAGAAGATATTCTTGTAATCTACAACTCTCACACAAATGACAACAGAATCTTGTTCTGAGATGAAAAGCATGTCTGGCAAGAATGTAGTGTCCCCATGCTTTACAGCACAAAGTTCAGTGTCTCTATTTTTGACCCAGTATTTCACAACATTCACCATTTTTCCCTTCTACAACCTCCAATAACTTTCATGACTGCAGTCATCTCAACATCTCCGCTGTCCTTTTTCCGGAATGCCACTAAAGCCTAATAAGAATGGTTTACCTCTTTTCTACACATTGCATTCATAAGCACTTCCATGCCTTTAGCTGTAGAGTTCATTTTTCATATTCTTGCATCCACTGCAAAGAAGGAACACTTGCAGAAAGACATTTGTATGGTTGCATTACAAATGTGAGCTGTACTGCAGAGTAAGTTGCAAAAACCAACAGGACACAAATGAACAAAAATGAGAAATTGCTATATGAAACAAAGAACCAAAAAAAAAAAACTAAAGAATAAACAAGAAAGTGTGTTTACCACAAAATCTCTGACTAAAGTTCCACTCCACAATAAGGTTGCCACCTTTTCAAATGTTCAAAGTGGGACTTTTTTGTGGAAACATGAGATTTTGCAGGATAAAACATACCCACAACCAGTGCAAAGGATAGAACTTTACTTTTTTGCCAAAATAAAAGGTTATTCTTATAGCATGTTACTTTCTTATGCTATTTCATATAACATTTAGATGTCTCTGATACAAAATAACTTTTATGCAACTATTAAAACAAGCTTAGGAAATATTTTTTTCTAAAATCTCAGGACACTTGCCATTTTTTATTTATTTATTTATTTTTTGCAGAACACAACTGTCCAAAGAGGGACTGTCCCTCGCAAAGAGGGACAGGTGGTAACCCTACTCCACAGTGAACTGTCCAAAGAGGGACTGTCCCTCGCAAAGAGGGACAGGTGGTAACCCTACTCCACAGTGTAGAAAAAAATCTAAAAAAACACACTGGAAATATAATAACCACTTTCATTTTAATATTTAAACTTCTTCAAATAAAACAAACTACCAAAGCTCTTTTTAAATATGGTTCTAATGTTGCATCATGCAACATACGACAGCTAAGCTCTCTTCCACATTTAAAGTGGTATAGTTATTTTTAACAAACAAAATTCAAAGAAAAAAATTGTAAGAAGTACAAGTTGAAGGAAGTGTTAGAAAATATAGAAACTATTTAAAAAACGTATATTTATATAAAATATATATTTGCGTACATGTTAAAACGTCAAACACATTTATCTTTGTAATGCATTCAGTTTCAATAGGCAGCTTATAGGAATGTGGTCATTCAATCCTGGCCACCTGCCTGCATTAAGTTGTATTTGCCAAACCTACTCACACTTCTCTAAAAGCAGCTGCTATGGTCCCCTATGTTCAACTAGTTTAACATTTTCAATGATAACAAATCTAAAAAAATGACCAGGTGTCTCATCAGTGTGTTTAGCTACTGCATTTATCTTTTTTTTTAGTTTCTTATATCACTAATATGCTCATAGATCCAATTCAATCTTCATTCTGTCTTGCCTATATAGTACGCTGGACAGTTCTGACAAAAGGCAACATAGACCACAACTTTGGTATAACAGTTAAACTGACCTTGCATGGAAACTGATGCTCATTAATCTTAAAACATGTACAAGCTAGTATATACTTGCAGATAGAACAACATCCACATTTTGTCATTTTTTTTATTTTTACCAGTCACATTGGCCTTAGTTCCAAAACTTTCAACAATAGATTTCAAGTTGCTACCATGTTTATACACAATAGAGGGTTTGCTACCCACCTTTTACAAAATATTACTATCCCCCTCAGAATGCTCTATTTTTTATCCAGTATTTTCTTAATAGTAACACTGTCAGTGTTATATGGTATAATCAATGCACAAGTAAATTTATTGGTAGGATTAGAGTTAGTATCAATAGAAAGTATGGATGAATGGTTAGTGTTACTACCCCCATTAGTTTCAGAAACCAGTGGGTTCAAAAAGGGGGTTTCCTGGTTAGATGGGCTGTTAGATTGTTTTAAAATGGGGATAAAGAAGTTTCTTTCATTTTTTTATAACTTTATGCATCAAATGGTTGACCAAACTAGTCAGGTAATCCCTAACAACAAATATGCTTTTAGTGAGTTGCATTCTTCCAAAGAAATATTCACATTTGGACACCATATGTGCAGCTCTAATGAATTGACCATTTACAACAGCATGTTTTTGATGGTGAGGGTGAGAGCTAGAAAAATGCATATAAGCCTTTGAAAGGGTGGGTTTATGGTAAATGTAGGACTCATGTCTACAATTTTCAGTGTCTTTGATCAGTAGAGTGTCTAAGTAAGCGATACTGGTACAGTTTGTTTCATAACGTAAACCTCAGAAAGTTTGTAGTTTGATTGATGTAGTCAAAGAATTTCAAAAAAAAATCTGCCACGTTACCCCTCCAAACCAAAAAAATGTCATCTATGTAACAAGTGTATGACGTACAAAAGTACATAAATTCAGACTTAAAAAGAAACATTTCTTCCCATTCTGTCATCACAATAATAGCAAGCAGTCATCCACAAGGCAAACTCATAGCCACCTCTGTGTTTTGTAAAAAATATTCATGCTCAGGGATGAAATAGTTGTTCTTTAACACAATTTCAAGCAGTATCGGGGTATTAACCTTAACCCGAGGTACATCATATTCAGATAAATATTCTGTAAACCATTTCATACTTATGTCATGTGGAATAATAGTATAAAGATCTTTAACATCTATTGTAACAAAAAGACAGTTGTCATTGTAGTCAAGAGAATTAATTTTGCTAAGGAAGTCCCAAGAGTCATGTTGATGACCCTACACTAACCTGTTCCTCCTCTTCCCTCCAAATACTATACCTGCAAACACAAGCATCTTTTCTTGCTGTAGAACAATGGCTTACTGAATCATAACTAATTCTGAATCCCAATGAGATCAAACTGTTCATTTTCCAGTCCACTAATCACACCCCTCCAGACCCACATTTAATGTCATATCTAAAAATAACACTACTATATCTTTGGTCACTCACACCAAACTCCTAGGAGTTGAAATTGACTGCAATATGAAATTTGACATCCATGTCTATGTCACCATAAAGAAGGTATATAAAAAATAGGGGCATTATATAGAAACAAACACTTCCTTACAAAAAAACACTAGAGAAAAAATAGCACAAACCCACCTCCTTTCTACTCTGCTCTATGCTTCACCCTTCATCATCAACCTCAAGAAGTCTGACATAGCCAAACTTCACACCTGCTATAACAAAATTAAGTGCGCCACCAACAGCACTAATAGACCACACCACTGCTCAGTAGTGAAGCAACCTAGCTAGTTAGAATTTCCTCATCTTCTGCTTTACAACCAGCTCATATTAACCCTCAAGATTCTAAACCATCGTGACAAATACTCCTGCTCTGCAAAACATAATGCATCAATACTTTTTCACCAGGGTACTCCGCTCCAACAACAGAGTTCTCCTTTAAGTAACAAAGATAAAAATGCAGCAGGAACTTTCCTCTACTGGAATTACATAGCTAAAATATGAAACAATCTACCCACTGACATTAGCTTAGTTTAAAAAAAGTATAAAAAAGCACTTAAAAGCTTATTGGATTTGCATCTGTGACACTCCTGACTAGTCTAACTCGCTCCCCAGTCTGCTGTTAACTTTACCACCCACCCTAAATTACATTCCTACTTTCACATATCTACCCTTTCATCTTCATATCATCCTCTGCTAAGAAACTTCTTCTTCACATAACCTCTACTATCTTCCTATCCCCTGTCTAACTATGTAATACTTATTCTTCTACATGAACAGCAAAATGTACTAACATCTTATATGGTGCACTCTGCTACATGTGTGTACAATTTAATGATAACTCTGCTAGCATCAGTAACTATATCTCTGTATCCTAGCAGTACTCAAGGACAGAGTATATACTATTTTTTAAACCTGGCAAAACTACTTTGCAAAACCTACTATATTTCTCTAACTCTTGTAAAATGTATTGTTTGAATCCTAGCATGTTTTTGATGTACTCTGACAAATGCTACTCAATAAAACTGTTATACATTTTCTGTTTATCTACTGTGCTGAGTTTGTAGAGCATTGCAAATGTTTATCTAATCTGTAAATGCTATTATATGTAACTTTTTGTGTTATGCGTGGAGCTTTTCTCCCTGGGTCTCTGCTGAAAAAGGATGTGTTGTCCATTTGGGCTTTCCCGGTAAACACATGGAAAATAAATAAATAAAGAGCCCCAGCAGATATGTATTTCCTGAAGTAATAAGTGCTTCAATTCTTCATTTAGGAGCTTAGCACTGGGGTGAGTGACTGATCCCATAGCATTGATAATAGGTCTCATTGGAGGTTCCTGAATGTTCTTATGAATCTTTGGAATGCCAAAGATAGTAGGAATAGTGGGAGAAGTAACATTCAAAAAAATTGAACTCATGCATGTCAATACTCTTTTCTATGAAAAGGTCATTCAACGTGTCCTTGACCTTCTTGTAAGCAATATTAAGGTCATTAAGTGACACATTGATATAAGAGTCTCCAACAAGTAAATCACGCATTCAAGTCACATAGGTGGCTTTGTCCATAATGACAAGGCCGCCTCCCTTGTCTGGTTTCATAATTCTTATTTTGTAGTTACTCAGATCTTTCAACAATTGTTTTTCACATGGAATATTTTGGAAAAGGTATGTGACAAATTCTTTATTGTGTACAAACATGGTAGCAACTTGAAATCTGTTGTTGAACATTTTGGACCTTAAGGCCAATGTGACTGGTAAAAATTATAAAATGACAAAATGCAGATGTTGTTCTATCTGTAAGTATATACTGGCTAGTACATGTTTTAAGATTAATGATAGTTTTCCATGCAAGGTCACTTTAACTGTTGTACTAAAGCTGTAGTCTATGTTGCCTTGTATCAAAAATGTCCAGCCTACTATATAGGCAAGACAGAGTGTAGATTGAAAGATCGGCTCTATGAGCATATTAATGACATAAGAAACAAAAAAGAGACAAATGCGCTAGCTAAACATGCTGATGAGACACCTGGTCACTTTTTTAGATTTGTTAATATTGAAAAAGTTATACTGAGTGAGCACAGGGGACCATGGCAGCTACTTTCAGAGAAGTATGAGCTGTTCTGGCAACTGAAACCTAATGCAGGCAAGTAGCCAGGAGTGAATGACCACATTTCTATAAGCTGCCTATTGAAACTGAATGCATTACAGAGATAAATGTGTTTGACTTTTTAACATGTATGTAAACATATATTTTATATAAATATACATGCCGTTAAAATAGTTTCTATATTTTATAACACTTCTTTCAACTTGTTCTTTTTAAAATGTTTTATTTGAATTTTGTTTGTTAAAAATAACTATACCTCTTTAAATGTGGAAGGCAGCTTGACTGTCATGTGATGCCTGATGTCACATGAGAACCATATTTAAACAGCAACTATAGTAGTTGGTTTTATCTGAAGAAGTTTTAAATATTAAAACAAAAGTGATTATTATGTTTCCAGTGTATTTTTTGTCTTTTCAAAACTGGTAAGTGGAACTTTAGTCAGAGTCTCTGTGGTAAACACACTTTCTTGAAAATTCTATATGGCTTACACAATATGGCTGACTACCTAGCAACCAGGCATTTACAGACATCACAAATTAGGATTTCCCACACACAGGCATAACACCACAGCAGTATATTACATAAGTTACAATAGACATAGTTAAAAATTGACTGAAACTATTCTGAATTGCTTTGTATTGATGGTAATCCACATAGCAAATGAGTGTGTAGTGCAACTGTACTGCAAAATATTCATTACTTGTGTACAAATCAAACATGACTGTTTACTGTGATGTAAATGACGTTTAAATATAAGGTCATGCCCATGCCTATCTGATGAGGTGTGCCAATATTTTCATGAATCACTAAATACTTGTTTCTTGAAAAATGTTTATGTAAAATGCAGTCCCTCCCACAAGGCCCATATAAATATATCAACATACATTTGTATGTGACTAGGCAGAAGCACTAAATCAGCACTCTAGACAGTCCTATTTTTACTGAAATCTCTCTCTATCTGACCATATGAACCCCTAATTTAGTTGACTGTCATTGACATCAACATTTGTTTCATCGACAAGATTTGGTTGACTAAACAAATGGTAAAAATATGTGTCAGACTGATAATCCCCAGAATCTGGGAATATGCCCTTCCCCATGGATTGTGCAATCTTGGAATTAGCATGTATATAATTAGCAGGGGGTGTAGGAGGTGCAAGTGGGTTTGCCTCCCTGAAAAAAAGCAATGTCTTTGACTTTCTTTGTAGATTTATTTTCATGTCTTGAAAGTTTTCATCAGAGCAAGTCAACATTTATCTTTTCTTGTTTCTATTACTTTTAGTATTTCTATATACATAAAAGACAATCATACCTCTAACAGGATGACTCGCTTGAGCTACTCCTTGTCTAGCTAGAAAGACCACAGAAGTACCTCACCAAGAGGATCACTGGCCTCAAACAGATGCCCTATGCATCTCAACTGAAGAAACTCCAGCTGTACTCGGTTGAATACCGCCTACTCAGAGGTGATCTCTACTTGACATACAAGGCCATGTCCAACCTGAGTGTCACAGATGACCATAGGCAAAATCCCCCACTATATCATTGCTACCTACAGGTCTGTAACCATGAACCATGAAAACCACTCCACATACCTGAAATTACCAGAATCACTTACCATTCAGCCTGACACAGTATTCATGGGCAATTTTAACTATCCATTTTATAAAATGGGAAACATATACAACCACTAACATGCAGGCTCAGAGATTCCTGGACTTTGTCAATGCAAATACTCTAGAACAGCTGGTCTGCACTCCCACTAGGGACTCAAATATCCTTGACATAGTACTCACAAAATGGGGGAGCTTTCACCAGCCCCAGTGTAATGTCCTCATTGGTAAGATTGGATCATAAGTCATTCTCCTTTAAAATAAATGTAATAGTAGTGCCACAATCATACCCTAAAACCCTAAAGAATTTTTCCAGGGCAAATTACCCCATATTAAGTAATAGCACAGGTAATTTTAAAGCTCCTCCTAACCCTGAAAACATAAAGGCCTATGCAGAAGTATGCACAAATGCCCTGTACAACCACTTAAACAACTGCATCGAAACGGGTTTACCTGACCGAACTAAACCTAGGTCTAACCAGAAAAACAAGCCACCCTGGGTGACACCTGGTATAAATAGACTATAGAACTGAAGGAAGAAAGTCCCTGTCTAGAAGTAAGCGGGAGGGAGCACAACAGAGAAAAAAAAATCCCTCGTTAGTCTCAACAAGCAAATCAGGGAGCTAGTCAAGTCTTCAAAAGCGACATACAAGACTAAAATAGCCTAACAAGCAAAGGATAACCGCACTTATTTTTTTAGTTATGTCTGAAATCTTAAGGGAAACACTCAACAATGTGCTAAGTTGGCTGTAGGTAGCACTACCTATACTCAGTCAGAAGAAATAGCAAACCAGATGACCTATAAATTCTGCTTAGATTTCACTCCCTCATCATCTCCAGTCAGTCCTCAAAATGTACCCCTTACCATTCCTTTGCCTGTTATCACAAAAGAACAGGTCATTTCTGCACTCTCTAAAGATAGAAACATGTCATCAATGGACCCTGACGAAATCCCAGGGTGTCTATTAAATAGCTTGAAACATAACCTAGAAGACCTCCTCATCTCTCTATTTAACCACAGTCTCCAAACAGACATTGCCCCAATAGAGTGGAAGACCGCAACAGTCATCCCTCTGCACAAGGGGGGGGGCGTCATCAACTGACCCAGGAAAACTGCCAACCCATAATTCTGACTAGCCTTATAGGCAAGGCTATGGAAAGGATAGTCATGGACTTGATTAACATTGAAATAGGAAATCTCCAGACTCTAGACCCAACCCAGTTCAGCTTTGTCAAGGGGAGGTCATACACACTCAATCTGGTGAACTTCTTTGAGAATGTCACCAACACCATGGATGCGGGTAAGACAGTACATACCACCTACCTTAACCTGGCCAAAGCATTTGACACAATATCCCACTCAGATATTATAGATAAATTCATGAAACTGGGCATAAACCTCTATGTCACCAGATGGATAGCCAAATAGCTCCTGGATAAGGTGCATGTTGTTAGAGTGGGGGAATCCACACTGAGCAAGAGGCCAGTCACCAGTGGAGTACTGCAGAGCTCAGTGCTGGGCCTCTTCCTGTTTGGGATATACTTCTCAGGTATTAAGGCAAATGTAAATGGCCTTTGGCTGACCAAGTTTGCTGATGGCTGTACGTTGGGGGCAATCATTGACTCCCCAAATTATATTAATATACTACAGAAAGGTCTGACGCAGACTAATGATTGGTGTCATAGCTCTGACCTCAAATAAAATGCAAAGAAGTGCATAATAATACCCTTTGGGTAATCAAATACCTCTGCAAATAACAACATTGACAACACCCCCCCCCCCACAAGAATGGCCCCACTGGTGAGAGAACTGGGTACTCAGATAGACAGTAATCTGAAGTTTGACCACCATGTGTCCATGGTGGTGAGGAAATCTTTATATGTGGCTCAGCTTATAAGTAAGGGCACAACAGCATTTAGATTTGTAACTGACACTGTACAGACAAATGACAAGGTGATACAAACAAATAACAGGGAGCTTTTTAGGTCCCTTGTGTGAGAATACAATGATGATTAAAAAAATATTAAGGACATCATTAGGAGAAACTGGTCAATTTTTAAAACTAACAAAAAATATTTAAGCTTGTGGATAATGAACCAACTTTTGTGAACAAAATGAGGAGAAATATTAAATCTTCTTCAGAGGTAAATAAGATAAATACAGAAAGAAATAAAAATGTGGTGTGTTTAAATGTGGTTCCTGCAGACGACACCCTTTTAAGAGAGAATACATTATTCTTACTAATTACTATTCTTCTAGAATTAGCCTAGTGAAAGGTAATTGTGGAACTTCTAGGCTAGTGTATGAGCTGATGTGTGCCAGTTGTGCCTCTTTTTATGTCAGAAAGACAGAGAGCACTATGTAAAAGGATATATGAACATAATTATGATATCATGAATAAAAATATCAATAGTGTACTTTATACAAACATACTTTGATTTGTGATGATTTAAAAAAAAATTTCTTTTGGTATTTTAGAAATTGTTGATATAGATTTAAGGGATGGATAATGGGAAACATGAATTGAGTTCAGCGAACCTATGTGGCAACTAAAGCTGAATGCAACAATATGTATCTATCAATTCAGTTTTAAAGTTCAGAGTAGCTAAATTACAATTGTCATTCATAACTTTTGTATACATGTGTATATCTATATCTATATATGGGTCTCCTTCTGTTCAATGAAAACACATTTCTTCAAAGAACAGAAGTAGAAACCCATTAAAGAGAAAGTGCACTTTCACAAAAATCAGTTAACCGAATCACGGTACAGTGCGAATAAAGAAATAAATCCTTTTCCCCACTGTAGTGTGATCTCAGAGTTAGTCTATATAAGTAGCAGAGGTGTGGGGTGCAGGAAGGCTTGTCCCCCTGCAAAAATGTGTTTTACTTTGCTGGACACACCCCTGGTATTATGACTATTGGCCAACAGTCATAATTCTTTTGAGGCAGATCTCGTCCGTGTCCTCTTGAAATCTTCGGCAGTGTTTTCTTGTTTCATTTGATGTTCTGTCATGTCTAAAAGATGGAGTTGCCTGAGGGATCTCTGGACAGATCTTATTGACCTTGATAGTCTTCTTAATAGAGGAGCTATTGTCTCTTTGCCGCACACTATTTATTTATTTATTTGTTGACTGTGTTAGTCTGACTGGGCAGACGCCCTTTTTAAGGAAAGATCTGGGGAGAAAATCTCCAGCAAAAAAATCAAAAGTTTACAATATTAAAATTTACAAGTTTAAAAGTTACAAAATTAAAATTTACAAGTTTAAAAGTTACAATATTAAAATTTACAAGTTTAAAAGTTACAAAATTAAAATTTACAAGTTTAAAAGTTACAAAATTAAAATTTACAAGTTTAAAAGTTACAAAATTAAAAAAATATGTATTTTTTTTTTTTTTACAAAAGACAAGTTACAAATTTATACACAATGAGCATACGGCATTGTGATTCAGTTCATCTATATTCTATGACTATAGACTGCAAGGACTATAGGACTATAACTATGCCCTCCTTTGTCCCATACTTTGAATTATTTGCCTGCTGCAAGACATTCACTACACCTACACTTATTTCCTTAGACACATTCCTCAGTTTGTCATGAGCGGATGCTTCAGGTTGTTGGTGATTGCTTACTAGTAGATAACAAGTCACTTCTCATGTGCTGTTGCTTCTTTGCAGGATTCATGGGAATTTTTTGAGAGTGTTGATGTTTGAAGTGGGCCATTTTCCATTCCATTTCTTTTCAGAAATGTTAACATGTAAGTAATTTATTTTGTTTTAAGACTATTGTCTCTGAATTTTGTTGAGAAATTAATCAACTTCAGTCGAGGAGAATAAAATATCTTCCTTTCCTCATCCCAAATATAATGATTGCTGGCTACACAAGCATAACATTGAATACCAGTTGTGTCAACCTTATCTTTTTTATTTATTTGCATTTGTTAACTGGGTAGTGTCCGACTCGGTTGAAAAAAAAACGTTTTCAGCAGAGACCTGGGGAGAAAAGCTCCACAACAAAAAGAACATTAGTAAGGTACAAGAAGTAAACTTTAGTTTAAGTAGTACATTGCTAACAATATGTAAATGAGCTTAACAAAAATATTATAGCAACATATAACAACAGGAATACAATATAAACATGCATGTTTCAGGCATACAGGAATACTTTTTTTTTTTACAATATATATGAGGTACATAAGTCAGGTAGCTTTACAAGGTGAGTCACTTCTGAAACACCAAAATTGGTCATGTAGTTTTACAAGTTAGGTCATCTGAAGGAACAAAGATTAATAAAGATAAGACAGGTAGTGGGATAGCCCTATGTGGGATAAGCACTATTTGGGCTAACGTGTGAGATGATTGGGAAAAAATACGAAGAATATTAGTTGGGAGCAATACAGGGGTATAGCCAATTATCATTTAAATAGTCTTTTAGGTTAGTTTTAAATGTGGATAGGTTGGGGGGTTTTAGTTATCTGTTGAGGAAGGGTGTTCCAATATTTGGCTATTTTATGGGAGTAGAGGGAGTCTCCGTGATAGTTGTGAGACTGAGTTACTTTCAGCATTAGTTTGTTGGATGACCTGAGGAGTCTACAGTTTGTGTTTGGCTGGACTAGGTTTGATAAAGCTGGGCAATTGGCAGGGTTGAATATGATTTTATGAGCAAGTGAAAGTTGTAATAGGTTGGGAAGTTCTAGCCAGTTGAACTGTCGGAGAGCAGTGCAGTGGTGTGTTCTGTGGGATTGGTTGGTGACAAATTTAGCTATTCTGGTATAGCATGTGTCTAGTTTATTTAGGTCAGTTTTTGATAGGTTAGTAAAGACCTCAGAGCAGTATAGGAGGGTGGATAGCAAGTGGGATCTTGTAATGGCCAGTCTAGCTTGTTGTGTAAGGCAAGGTGTAACCCTGTATAGAGCACCTAGTTTAGAGTGGATTTTTTTGATGGTCAGATAGATGTTTTTATCAAATTTTAGTGAGTCATCTATGGTTACCCCTAGCAGTTTGATCTGATTGGTGAGTTCGATTTTTGTACCATTGTTAGTATGGCGAGGGATTGGGTACTGGGCTTTGAAGATTTATTAGAGAAAATTGTGAGTTTGGTCTTATTTGGATTTAGGATGAGTTGGTGGCTGGTGAGGTACTTTTTAATGTCTTGGAATGATGATTGCATTTTGTGTTGGAGTTCTTGTGGGGGAGTGGGCCGAGCAGATAAGGGAGGTGTCATCTGCATATTGGATGATGGTGGCATGTTGGGTGGCAGTATATAGGTTGTTGGTAAATATTATGAAGAGGAGTGGGCTTATATTTCTGATGTCCATAGTAAAAACAGGCTGATACAGCACAGATTCTTAGAGAAGTTAGCAGCAAAAGCATTCTGGTGTTAGACAGATACTTAGAGAAGCCAGCATCAAAAATCAAGCTGATGCCAGCCACAGACAGCAGCATTGTCCTTGTATTATTCAATGTCAGCTAATATTGTGTTCTGTTTGAGGTGATTGCTTTAAGTATGTGTTTATGTCCCTTTAACCAGCTATGTCCCAATCAGTCTTATCTTGTAAATCCTTTCAACAACATGTTTTAGGAAGGCAGAGAAAGTAATCACTTCTATATTATTATTAATAGTAGTGGTAATAGTAGTAGTAGTAGAATTGTTATATTTTTAGAAGGATTGCAAATCTTTTTTATGGGATATCTAGCATGTTGATACTTGTACAGATTTACCAGTTTTTGGTCATCCAAATTTTCTTGTTTAAAGAACGAACTTTTATAATTCTGTTTATTTATTTATTTATTGGTTTGTTTGGTTGTTTGTTTATTTGTTTGTTTGTTTTTTTTTTTCAAGTTTGCTATCTTTTTCTACTAGTACATCTGGTCATTCAATACTGCAGTTCATGATTCCACATTAGAAAGGCATTCTTTTAACTTGGGGGCTACATTGAGTGCAATTCACCAGAAAAGTACACATAGTTTAAAATGTTAATACAGGAAAGTGATTTTAGAATGTGCATTTCCACTATGTTAGTTAGAAAAAGCACCAAAGCACATTTACAAATAAAATACACACACTTACTATAAATATATTTGTAAGGGTCCTATTCTTTTCTGTCAGTGTGGACAAATCTTTTGGAAAAGCTTCTTAACTGCAATAGCACTGTTGCAGTATAAAATGCTAATTGCAGGGGATGTGAGTTTTTTATGTTAGCAAGACTAACCTAACAAAAAATGAAGAAAAACATATGCAAGCATTTACATGAGAGTTTTGCAACAAGTTCAAAATCCTTTATCTATACACACACACAATATGCTGTAGTACTTATAAAAAGTTTTTTCTGTCCATTACACGGTGCCTAGTTTGACCTTGTGACTATAACATTGCCTTAGAAGTTTACATGACAGCAACTTGAATGCTAATCACCTTCTGGGTCTTTATGATTATATACATATTAAAAGTATTCTAAAAGTGGAGTGATTGAGATAGTTCAACCTTTGGTCCTAACAGTTGTTTTTAAATATGTTTAGCATATATATTTTATTTATGAAGTATTTAAGCTATATTTTTAGGAAGTCTTTTTGTGCTGTTGGTCTTTTTAAAGATTTTTTTAGATCCCTATCAAACTATCTTGTCTATTCCCAGGTAAAGGCAGCTCACACTATCTGATGTCAAATTGACAAATACTCATCCTTAAGACTTCTGCCCAGTGGTACTCGTCTAATAGAGAATTCTACTCCCAAAATAAAAATCTTGTTAATAATAGTAAATAGCGCAGTGCTGCAGCATCTGTTCTGTACTCCATCTATGTTTGTAAACTCCAGTATGAATTAGCATTCTATATAACTATGTTCCCAGTTGGTTATTAAGATCCAATGACCCCAAAACTCCTGTCTGTCCTGCTAGGCATTGTTTGTACTCGTACCATGTTGCTAAGGCCTGGCACTACTTATCTTTATCCCACCCCACCTGAAGCCTTTTCTCTCCCCCCACTACTCTTTCCTCAGTCTCATTCTTATTTTTCCTTTCCCTCTACTTATCCTCTCCTCTGACAACCCCCGCCTAATGGCAGTGACAGTCACCTACTACTCTCCAACCCCCTTTACCTCCTCACATTTTGGAAACACGTTGCATGCTTCCTGTAGCTGCTCTATATCTAGTATCCTCACAATCATTTGCTTATAAAACAAATGATGTCTGCCATTGATAATCCTAGCTTCTTTATTTCACTCGCTATCTCACCCATGTCTCTTTTTTACCACCATCGATAACCCTAACTTCTTTATTTCACTCACTATCTTACCCATGTCTCTTTTTTACAGACTTCTCATTTTTGTACTGCTATTGACATCTGCTGATTTGACATTATTTTACATATTTTCACTGCCATTTACATCAATTTTTTTGTAATTTCTCATTGGTTATTTTGCATTTTTACTTTTATATTGTTATTGTATTCCTACTTCATTCTTTGTTATATTTTTGGTGCTTATTGTACTGTGGAGCTTTTCTCCCTAGGCTAATTTACCTTTAATTTCTGTATAAAATGGCTAAAATTTCTCTATTAAATCATTGCCATATAACCTCTATCTATTCTTAACCAGTGTTTTCATATTATGTCTAATATGGTATAATTATTTAAATCAGTTATTTTTGTATTATTTTAAAGACTGTAAAATGTATTGTTCTTAAACTGTTTTGTAATACTTTTGAGCTTTTTTCCCTGGGCCTTCATTGAAAATGGGCTCCTACCCCGTTGAACTTTCTTGGTAATCAAATGTCAGTAAATAAATAAATTATGTTTCCAAAAGTTGGAGTCCCATTCCTCCTACTCTTAGACTCTTAAGAAAGCTCAATTAACTTTAAATCACAACTGAAACTATGTCTGAATAAGACTTGGATGTGCCTCTGCCCTTCTTGTCCTGTATAATCCTCATCCTTCCTTAATTTTAATTTCATTAGATTAGCAGCAACACCATGTTAGTAACCTACATCAGGTTCTGCAGAAATTCTGTTTAAAAATTAAATGTATATTAACAATATGATATTTCTGTACCTATGTATATGAATTGCATGGGATAATCTGCTCATATGATCTTATTATAGTAAATATATTATCTGTTGTACATTTGGTAATGACATCCTGTTAATCACCTGTTACGTTGTTTCTGGGGGTTTTTTTATACAGACTATTCCAACTAACCAGCCAATGAATAAATAAAGAAACAAGCAACTAAATAATTGAATTTTTGTGCCATCAGTGGGACACCAAAGCAAACAAAACTGATATATGCACAGTTAGTCAAAAAATATCAGTGAAATGGCTGTGCAGCAGAAAGGAATAACCATGAGTGAAGATTTAGTAGCCCCAGGCTCAACGTTTATGGATCTAAGGCTTGGACAAGCTCTGTTGTGGGGGGGGGGGGTGTAGTGTGCAGTCATTAACAGCTTACCCATCCTAAGAAAGAGTGAGAGCTAGGTTCTATTACTTAAGCCACTTTTCGGAAGGATGGACACTGACTCTAAAGTACAGCCTTATGATATAAATCCTTTCAGTTTCACACACCTTAACTCCCAAGGTACTGAGCCAATACTAAAAAAAATAATAATTCAAACTGATTGTCTTCCAGGTTATGGGAATGGGAGGTGACATAATGATTAAAGTATTTATCTAACAAACATGTGGTACAGGGTTTGATCCTCACCTTGGGAAGTTTAGCTAAGGTTATAAAGGCCCCCTGAGGTCATTAGCCTCTTTTAACTTTGAACTTTTAACTTATTAGTTAAAGCAGTGGATTAATGCTCAGGTTTATTGTGGCAAGGGTGAGGGGTTCAAATTCGTTAGAGTTTGAAACTGGCATAATGGTTAAGGTGTTTACCTTACAAACACAAGGTATGTGACTTGATTCTCACCTTTGGGAGAAATTGGCTAAGCTTAAATGATCCATAAGGGCAGCTAGGCTAGGACTTAGCTATGAATCTATCCCTAGTTAATTTTCCACTGTAGAGAATTTATCATATCACCTATAAAACTCATTTGCAGCATATTTAACACTAATACTATGTCTAAAATATGGTAAAAAATGTTATAATTAACCCACTCGCCAAACAATCAAATCCCAGAAAAAGCCTGTTGCTACCACCCAGTCTCCATACTTCCAGCTTTGGGTAAACTTCTAGAGAAACTCGGCTACAACTAATTTTCAAATTACAACAACAAATGCAACCTTTATATACACAAATAAGAAGACTTTTTGTCAGGCATAGCACAATGACAGAACTTTAGTCCCTTAGTGAATAAATCCTTATATGTGTGACAACTCACAGGTGCTATCCTTATGGATCTTACCTATTCTTATAATCCTTACAATAGCATTTAACCTGGTTGACCAATCTATTCTGTTAAACTGCCTTTTTGAAATAGGTGTCAGTTCAGACATCATTCCATGTTTCACCAACTAACCATCTTTTCACTGTCAATGCTTATTCATATGTCTTTGTCCCTATCCTATTCAAGAAAGAAGTCTCAAAGGCTCCATCATGACCCACTACTGTCCTCTATCTACATCAGCAAACTACCTTTTGACTTTTCACAGCTGCCAATACTTCTTTATGATAGAGCCCTCTATGACTCAGATCATTTCCTCTGTTTACTACAAATAGATGTTCAAACTGAACTCCTCTCACTAATCCAGTGGATTAATAACAACAAACAATTGTTCAGTTCCTCCAAAACTAAAACCCTGATATTTGGTACAAAAAAAAAACTTTCAAAGAGACCAACTCACCTTTTCACATTGTGCACCAAAACAACTCTATTGCAGAATTTATTAATGCTTTCAAATATCTAGTCATCTGGTTAGACACATTTCTGGACTTTTCCTACCACACAGATGATAGAAAGAAAATGATCAATACTTTAATATTCTGGCCAACAAAACTTCATCCTTCCTCTTCAAATATACTGCAGTTTTAGAAACAGAAATCACTGTCTCACAACTGGAATATGGCCTTCGCTTAATAGCTTTATCCTCAAAAAAAAAAAGAGCTCCAGAAACAGTTAAACAACTGAAAACAGAATTTGTAGATTAATCTCTCTGTCCCCAAAAGAACACAACATTACAGAAAGCAAAATATTTCCCTGTCAAACAGAGAAGCAAACTCCTCCTAGGCTGTCAGCTATACAAACTTCCATATAATCAAACATTCCCACCACTGACATCTAAACTCATATGACCCCGACTACCTACAAATTCAGGAATCACAACAATTCTACTTTCTCCCTGCAAGCCCCCACCATCAGACTTCATTGCACAGACCATAGCTTCTCAATTCTTGGCCGCAAACGTTAAGAATCTCTCCTCATCCAACTCAGACAAGCATCCTCCTATTCACTTTTCCTGACCTTAACTTAAAACACACCTGAAAGAAACAGGCAAATGCCACTGTCTCATTTCTAGCAACTTTACATAATCTCTCCTTACGTCTGTCCATGCCATCTCTATAAATTTATTGTCGACCCATCTACCTAGCATCTGATCAAGATCCTAGAATTGTCTACTTCTATATGTTGTATATGGTAATGTTATTATAAATCTTACCCAAAATGTAGCATTTTACTCTAAACTATTTTGCACTGCATTGCTATCCTTACTATTTTGGACTGCATTGCTATCCTTACTATTTTGGACTGCATTGCTATCCTTACTATTTTGCACTGCATTGTTATCCTTGCTATTTTGGACTGCACCATTCTCTGTATCATTGCAGTTACTTCTTGTTCTCTTGCTGCCTGTCCCAGGTTGAAATTAAAATTAGTAAACTGTGATCAGTGCTTTGCCAGAGTTAAATTTAAATAGACAAGCAAATAAACAAACCAACAAGCAAACAAACCAGCTTCAATGCAGAACAATTCAGCCTACCAATTAATGAAAGCACTGTAGCTAGACTGAATGCGTGGAAGCATGCATTTGAGCACTGCTGTTGCATGCCCAGGCCTGACAATGTCCTTGTTTAGAGATTCATAGATAAGTACTAGTTAGATGCCCTTGTGAGCCATTTCAAGCCTGTCCAGTTTCCCTTTTTGTATTCAAATTAACCTATCGTATTTGATTAGAGATTGAGTTTATCCATCCCATGGTCAATAATTATATAATACCACTAAGGAAAATAACTGGGATTGTACTATAGATAATTTGAGGCATAGCCGGCTTTAGGCACCAACGAACCCTGAGATCACTGGGTGTCCCCTGTTCCTGGGGGGCCCCAACCACAGAATGTTATCTTAACTTGATAGTTTGTAACATGTCTGTCAAACCAACAAAAGCTACTACAACAATCTTGTATACTTAATAAACTAGGTGGGTAATAACTCTTATGTATATTTCCTTTAAAATCCAAAGATATTTCTGATTATAGTAACAGTGTTTTATCAAGTAACAGGTATCACAATTCCATTAAATATTTTACCACTGACAAAGTACCCCTGGCTTAGTTATACCCTGCTGTTAGACACTTTCGCTAGTAAAACTAATTATATAGCCAGCTTTAGGTCCCTGCAATACCCATGACTGCAGGGACCCCCTTAATCATCCTTGACTGTGTGGGGGCCCCTTAATAATCTTTGACTGTGTGGGGGCTCCATAAAAGCTGCTGCTGGTTGGGGAAACTTGAGGAACAAAAAATGTATTAATTTCCTGATTATGCTCTTTAACCTGAACAGGGCTGTGATGTGACCCTGTTAGGATAAAGCTGATAATGAACATGAGCAATCAGCAGCCTAAAGTGACTTTTCTCAGTGCAAACTTTGGATTTTAAGAAGAGCTGATGCTTCCGATCATCAAGGATGGTTATCTCTTTCAAGAACTCAGTGCAATGCCAGAACTAATAGCAGAATAAAGGCTCAAAATCAGAAACACATTTTGATTATTACTCTAATTCAATTAAAAATTTAATAGAATAACACTTTTTGCATCAAAATATATTTTGGACAATAAGTATAATCCCCAATGTCTGCATTTATTGACTGTTTGTAATCTTGAGTGATTTACCAGCAAATCAAACTTTTCTAAGAATGACAAAGCAAAATTATTAGCAAAATCAGGGACTGTCTGTGAAATCAGGGACAGTGACAGGGATACATTGCTCTTTAGTAAGGTAAATAAAAGTGACTTACCCCTGCTGCTGTTTGACGACTGCTAAACAACTGCTACTGATCTGGTGTGGCATTACCAGTTACTTATTGGCTTTGAGTGTGTGTGTGTGTGTGTGTGTGTGTGTGTGTGTGTGTGTGTGTGTGTGTGTGTGTGTGTGTGTGTGTGTATGTGTGTGTTTGTGTGTGTGTAAAAATACCACAGATTTTTATTTGTGCACATACCCAATAATGCCATGACACACACATTACTCTTCTAGTATCAGTAAAAAACGAACCTGACAAGTAATAATATTTCAAAAGTAAAGCATAAAATAAATTACAGAACATTTTATAGGTTCATAGGTGTGTATTAGGCTAATGGTCCTGGAGCCTTTACAAGCCTAGCTCATAGGATTACACTGGCATCGTGCCACCCGACCTTAGTTTCCAGTGCCTCTGTTGAGTAGGGCCACTGGAGTGATCCCTGGGGTGAATTTTCTATTTCCCATCCACTCATCAAGATTTCTCTTGAAGAGGGCCAGTGAGGTGCTCTGTTTGACATGTATGGGAAGTCTATTTGGCATTTACTTCTCAAAGGTCAAGGCCAATGTCAATGGGTCTCTGATTGACTAAATTGGCAAATGATTGCAAAGTAGGAGCTGTCACTGAATTGCCCACTGGCACAAATGTTCTCTAGGAAGGGCTGACACAGACATACAACTGCTGACAGAGCCATGGACTAAAACGAAATGCCAAGAAATGCATAATAGTATCCTTCGGGAAGTCATCCACCCCTGGTAACTATCATATTGACAAGAAACCCCTTAGAGTTGACCCAGTAGTCAGGGACTTAGGGACACACATAGATAGTAATCCAGCCTTTGATCATCACGTGTCTACACTGGTGAAGAAATCATTCTATGTTGTGCAACTTATAAACAAAGGTATGGCATCTAAATCCAAGAAAGTCATTGTTCCACTGAATTCAGCATTCATCAGACCTATCATTGAGTACAATGTCCCCTTTGGTATGCACCTAACCAGGCATCTCCAACAATTGGAATGTCCACAGAGGTTCCTCATTAAAAGAATACAGGGAGTAAGTAATATGTCCTATGCAGACTGCCTCAAGGCCCTATCCCTGTGTTCTATCTCCTACAGGCTTTTGAGGTTTGAGGATAGATCTATGCCTGCATACAGGGCATTGTCAGACTCCACTCTGATGGATCTCCTGCATATCCACAAAACAAACAGCACCAGAATTACCTGTTCTAAAGACTTAAACATTGCCTGTGATATAAATAGGACCTGCTGGAGAGAAAGGTATGTATAGATTCATAGGTTCATAGATTAGTATAATAGGACCTGTTGGAGAGAAAGGTATGTATCCCAGAGACTCCCCATCTACAGAACAGGTTACTCACCCACATGAACCAGAGTTTCTTCCTAACCCAATTAAAGTGTAACTTGGACAATTGGATGGGAAACCAGAAATCCATCCCTAGTTTGGCACCTATGTCTCTAATGCAAACAGGTAACCTGTAAATGGTTCATCTCGCAGGCCCGTGCTTACACTTAGAAAGGGTATCAGAACTTGTCAGAGATTTGGGAGGCATGGCTAGGCTTAAAAAGGCCCTTGTGGTTGTTAGCCTAGTAAGCACCTATGAACTTCAGTGGGGGGGCATTCCTACAAAAATGCTATAGAAGCAACGCAATGAGTTTCTTGAATGAATCACAATTCCAGTAGTACAGTTACAACGAGGCAGGGGTGGCCTTAAGTCAACTGGTGCCCTAGGCAAAAGGGCTCCATGGTGCCCCCCCCCCCACCACACCACCCGATGCCCCCATCCTGGTCTACCTACACCAAATAAACACAGAAAAAGTGCCCCTGCTAGAGAGGTGCCCTATGCGGCCGCCTAGTTGACCTATGCCTAAGGCTGGCTATGCAATGAGGGATGTGTTTTATTTATTTAAAAGCATTAAATGGGTAAGAGAACTGATCTTCAGATTCTTTTCTGCCATGATCCAGGTCACAAGGACAATAGGGTCATTTTAACACATATAAGCAGTTTAAAGCAGCCAACCAGCCAGCATGTTTTGTGCAGAAAAAAAAACATAATATCTGCAGAAAACCCATAGAAGCATAGTGAAATATGCAAACTCCACACAATGAGCAGAAACCAGGACTAAACTGGTAGCTATGAGGCATAGATTTTAACCACTGATTCAGTGATCAAAAGCCAGGGCTGAACCTGTAACTATATGGCATAGATTTTAACCACACAGACATTAAGCAAAAGACCAGGACTGGACCTGAAGCTCTGAAGCATGGATTTTAGCATTAGAATCAGTGATCAGAAGTCAGGACTGAACCTGGAGCTGTGAATCAGAGATCTTAACCACACATTCACTGGACTGCTCATTGTTCACTATTTTTTTTTTCAGAAATACTGACTATGCATTTACTCACACACAAATAACCTTGGACCATGTTGTATGTAACAGGTCTTAATGAGGGCATATTTAGCATAATTACAGTTGATACATGAAGGGACACTAAAAGTAACCACTTATAATATACTCCACAACAACATCTGTGTATCTTTGGACATCTTCATGATGAAAAATGAAAAAAAAAATTACAGAACTGTTTCATTCTTTGTGTTGGGATTATGGAGATAATATTCAAGGCGATTATTTGTCACTTGGTTGATCTCTCTGTAGATGTATCAGTCTGTAGATAGGGTTGCCCTTCACAAGATCGAATGAATGGAAGCTCGAAACCCATAAGCTCGAGCCCAGAATCTCAAACTTCCATTCACTTGAAATTGTGACTGGGAAGTTTAGGGCTTAAAAAAAAAAGAGTTCACTTACCTTTTTGCAAGGGGCAAGGTCCCCCTGCATCCTCGCAACTAAATCTAAATGCTCTGTGACTGCACTATAGCGGAGGACAGGGAAATCTTCCGGTTTACGCTTATGCATATAGCGCATACCAGAAGATTTCCCTGCCCTTCGCTGTAGTGCAATCTTGGAGTAGGAATATTTAAGTAGGGGGGTGTGGGGGGTGCAGGGGTTTGAAGTCCCCCTGCAAAAACATTAGAAAGGTGTCTGTTTTTTTTTTTTAATTCACCTTCCCATTTTCGAGTTTCTGTAAATTCGAGATTCTGGTTTTGGCCTTATGAATTTCAAGTTTACAGAAATTCAGTCATGTGAAGGGGAACCGTAGATAGATATCTCTGTCTCACACACACACACACACACACACACACACACACACACACACACACACACACACACACACACACACACACACACGTGACCCATTAACATGGGGTTACAGCAGTCAAGCTTCCTGACAGCCAGTAGGTGTTAACCTTCTCAAACATATAAATGGATTTGGAGCAGTGGGTATAGCTACATAAAATAAACATGACATATAATTTTTAATACACACACCACGTAAATGTGTGCAGACTTTTTGGCAGGTGTACTTAAAGTAAATACTTTACTGTGCCTGAACAGTCTGCCGTACTGATCTATGTAGCGACCTGTGTCACCACTTTTCTTCATATTTGTTAAGTTCAGTAATGGAGATTATCTGCTCACATACACTAAACTTAGTTTCCTTCATGAAACATGCAATATTTAATCCTGGTTTGATCACTAATTTGCTCTTTTCATGCACAATAAAGGAAATGAAACATACATAGCTCCTTTTTCAGCCATTTTTAAAGTAATCATTTTAATATCTAACATAGTGCTGAGATGCACAAAGTTTACTGAAACATATTTTTTGTTTGTTTTTGACTGGGCATGAATAGTTGAATGCAGCAGTTAATTTTAATGATAAATGTTCATTGTGCTATGTTACACTATGTCATTAATGAGAATGGACATGAGAAAGGGGCATGCGTGCATTCAGGGAAGGAAGAGGGGGGTGCTTGCTAGTGCTCAAAGTTTCAACATTAAGCAAATAGTATGAATTTGTACAACCTTTGGGGGGGGGTCACTTTTGTATACAGGCTGTGCAATCTTGGAAGTTGTGGGTGGAGGGAAACTTCCTCTAGGGAGCATGGGAGCTATTTTGCAAAAAAAAAAAGTTATAAAGTATGACTAGATCATTGATTATCAAATTAATGAGAATAACTGACATTCCCCTGTCTATGAAGGAGACCTCAACCAAAGCTACATAAACCAACCCTAGAAGGTTACGCTGGTAAAGAACTCACATTGCGGTGGATATTCTACACCATGCTCATTGAAGATGATGAGAATTATTTTTTATAAATTTGTATTGACCAGATTAGCCCAAATGTATGAAACCCATTTGCAAAAGGGACCATAAAAAAAATCTGCAGAAACATAATTCATATAGCATTTTTAGCTTAACTAAGTTATTAGACATGCCAGAAAAAGACCAAGAGCAAAATATTAAAGGAATATCCGTCCTGGACCCATCTTTATTTTATTTATTAATTTTGCATTTGTTAATTGGGAAAGTCCAACTGGATATAGGGAAGGTGGCCTAATGGTTAAGGTGTTTGTCTTACAAACGCAAGGTGCAGGGTTTGAATCTCACAAGAGATAATTGGCTAGGCTTAAAATGGCTCACAAGGGCAGTTAGCCTAGTACTAACCTATGAACCTATATAGGTCCAGTTTCAGGGGTGGCTCGGGGAGAAAAGCTCCAGGCATACATTACATGAACACATACAGTGAAATATTACAAAATGGACATTTGTTCAACAATAGATACACACATATTCAAGATTTTCTAGAATACACACAGGAAATATTTAGAAATGATTAACTTTTAAGGGAGAACACATACCTTATTAGTAGTTAACATAACTTTTAGTAGTACATGGCTGTGCCAAGATATCATCCTTACTTTAATACTTTCCAGTAGGTAAGAGACATGCAATCAGTTTGCTAATCAATTACTGAATCAGAGTAATACTATGAAAGTTTCTACATGTACTAAGGTTTTCATTTATAGATAGTATCT